>NC_067141.1:67611547-67911547 GCF_903995435.1 Acomys russatus
TTCGTGTGCTGTTGTGTCCGTCCGTCCCCGCTCTCTCTCTCTCTCCTTCTCTCTCCTCCTCCCTCTCTCTCTCTGTGTGTGTGTGTGTGTGTGTCCGTCCCTCCCTCCCTCCCCCCCCTCTCTCTCTGTGTGTGTGTGTGTCCATCCCTCTCTCTCTCTCTCTCTCTCTCTCTCTCTCTCTCTCTCTCTCTCGATGAATTTCTTCCCATGCTGTATCATCTGATGTAGCAGTAGTAGTATTCATATCTTTATCTTTCTTTGAGAAGAGGAAATCTAAATTACTTTCCAAAGTCAATAAATCAGCAAGGAGAGAAGGAAGATACAAATATATTTCTAGGGTACCAACCAATGTACTCTATTCTTGAAAACTGGAGAAAGGATATCCTTGGAAGGCACATGCTATTGGCAACTGAGTCCCTTGTTATATCTGACAAAATACAGGTGGTCAGAGATAAGCATGTTAATTCTTCCAGCCATTGTGTCCCAGACATGCACTCACTGTCCCATGGTTTTCTAGCCCATCTTCTCCCTCCTGGCATTTCTAACAAGCAGTGCCATAGTAAGTGGTCTGCCACTGGGTCTGATAAGCAGTGAAGTTGGCTTGCTAGCTGGTGATGGTGGTAGTTGCTTCAAGCGAGTTCATTACTCACCTCCCCCCATGCCCTTCCATCTCTAAAGACATGAATCATGAAAGAGATAGAAATATTGGCTTCAGTGTCAGCTTTTTTATCCCAAATCTATTCTTGGTGAAGCTATTTTGGAACTATTATGTTTGGTACCAATAAATGGTTTTATGTACAAATCTGTTTTGAAGGAGACCCAGCCTTAGCATAAGATACAGTGCTAGGTAATAGACCCACTCTTTCTAGACACAGATATAAAAGTGGGTATTACATTAATACTGCAGAGCCTCCAGGCTATAAAACGAGCAGACACCAGCAAGACAAACACTAAACTTGAAGTCAGACTGTCTAGCATAGGAGATGACTTGCTGATAGGATTCTGTGTTTTTCTAAGTGCTGCATCATTGAAAAAGACAGGTAGGAGTGACCTTAGCAAAACAGTTTGGGGACATGTACTAAAGTTACCAAGGCATTTGTTTCTTCCATGAAGAAGCTGCCATGGTAGTTGTCATCTTCATAGACACTGTAGCAAGATTTTGGTGAGCAGTATGGCTGTTCGTTGACTCTCTGTTTCTCTCTTTCTCTGTCTTCTCTCTCTCTCTCTCTCTCTCTCTCTCTCTCTCTCTCTCTGTCTGTCTCTGTCTCTCTCTCTCTCTCTCTCTCTCTCTCTCCCTTCCACCCTCCCTCTCTCTCTCCCCCCTCTCTCTCTTTTAAAGTAAGTTTTATTCTGCTGTCCAGGTTGACTTTGAACTCTGAAGATGAAGTAGTGATTGCCCCATCTCAAGCATCTGGGACTATAAGCATAAAATTGGCTCTTAGGGTCCAATATTGAGAAAACTATCTCTTTGTTGTTAAAAGAAGAAAAAAGTTCTTTGAGAGAATTTTGTAAGCAGAGAAGGGGGAAAAACTAAAAACATTGAGATGTAATTTAAATAATCCAAGTGTAATTAATGAGCAAAGAGTTTACAGAAGGCAACTCTTCATCTTAAGGCTCAAGCATCCCTTTCCTTTCCATAAGGAGAGAAAGAATGCTTGAACCATGTGACAGGCAGCTGATTTATACCTATAAGTGTAGGCATTTTTCTTCATCTGTATTATTCAAATTATATTGGGCCCAGCTCAATATACGAACTGGAAAAACTTCTAAATGTCATTTTCTGTGAAAGCAGTGGTTCTTTGTATAAGACAAATTTATTTCCATTGTGGTCCTTCTTGTCCACAAATTCTGAAAGAAGCACCATTCACTCCTGAGCAACAATGGAGCATTGATTTTTTTCAAGGACTAAGAAATTGACAGGAGTGCCACACAGGAAAGATCTGCCTTGTTGGTGGATATCCTGTCTGCCGAATTGCAAGTTGAGTGACATGGGATCTATCCCTTACCACAGAGAAGTCTGGAAGGCTCACTTGATGCAAGTTGACATAAGCTTTAAAAACCATAAATATCAGGTTCCAATTCCAGTATCTTCATTCACTGGCTGTGTATTTTGGAGTATTTTGTATAACTTTATTACATGTCAATTTTCTTTCTAAATATAAACTAAAAGGCTAGTGTGTACAGATGAACAGTACTTGACACAAGTGCTCATAAACACTATTTGCTATTAGTCTCTAGTAATAATTTTATTATCAAAAATAATAACATTAACAATTATTATTATGGATATTAAATAATTAAAGTTAAACACTATTTATAAAACAGATGCTCAAAAACATTTGTTTCTGTTCTCATATTTCCTATGCCTGCTTATAAATCCAGAATCTACAGGTTGGCTTGTGTCTATGGCAGAAATCAGTTCAACTGCTGAATTTCCAAAGAGGGCCAGGAACTAACTCACTAGCTTTTGTTTCATTTTTAGTATGCATATATCCTTCTGTTCTGTAGGAAAAGCTATCATTCAGAAACAGGGTGAATGAAAATAAATAATAAAGGATACGTCAGATTAGCTTGGCCACAGCAAGAATGAGGACAGTAAAAAGAGACAGATATATTTAATGGTCAATGCATTTATCCAAAGAAATCATTTTCACTGGCTAGGTGCCCAATTAAACCTGTAAAATGGAAATCCCGAAAATCAGATTAATGAGCCCGTCATCAGCAAGGAAAAGACGTAGCTAATTCTGTGTTTAGCATGACGGATGGGCCCAGAGCAAATAATTGGATGACATTCATCAAATGTAGAATAAAAGGTGTCATTGAAAGGAGAGTAGTAATAATCTCTGGGATTTACAGAGCTAGAAAATTTGCTTGTAAGGAAGAGGAAAGTTCATCAAAATAGATTAATAGTTGCTAAACTTTATTCCTTCCTGTGTGGTTGCCAGAGAGTTGCACAAATAATAATGGAGAGATGGCAAATGCACCAGCTGGGTATCTCCCAAGCACTTTGAAGCCTCATTCCTGAGGATGTGGTGCTGAAGACACTGTATGGAAATAAGCTTCTGACCATCCAGGACTGGAGAGAAATTTTGTATACTCGCCTGTAGTCATGAAATAGTGGAAAATGCTCAACCCACAGTCTTTGTGAATAGGCAGATTAACCCCAGAATTCTATTATTCAGTTTTTAGTATGTATTAACTTCTGGTTCATTCTGGGCCAGGGTTTGAGCAGTGGCAAGGGTAAGAAAGCCAGTGTTTCTGCCTGCCACTGTTAAAGACTACGTAATGTTGGATACATTGGCTGAGTGTTCTCTGATTCAGTCTCCTGACCTGGAAAGTGTGGCTCCACAAAGTCAAATGAGGTCAACTGTGGACTGCAACACCTTCTAGCTCATAACACTGAATGGTGGCTGTTGTTACATTTGTTTACATTACCTGATTTCTTCTAAGAAAACCTGCTTTTTAAAATGCCCCATCAATGTCATAACAGGCTGTCTAGGAATTCAGAGAAACAAACACACACGTCAATTGCAAAGCTTTACAAGCATATTTTGAAAAAGATGTAAGAAGCAAGAAAATGTGTTCTGTTTTGTAGTGAGATGAGTAAGACAGAGGAAAGATTCTTTCATCCATTTAGAGAAAGGGTGCAACTTTAGAGCTAAGCTTTCAGAGGTTCAAATCTGTGTTTTCTTGGACAAGCCACTCAGCCCCATACCTTTTGTCATGCTACCATGAGGAATAACTAGATAATTTATAAAAGTGCTAAGCGGCTTCTGGAGTGTGGTTGATGTACTCAACAAATTTTAGTTGAATCATCTCATTATTCATCATCATCATCATCATCATCGTCATCATCATCATCGTCGTCGTCGTCGTCATCTTCATCTTCATCATCATCATCGTCGTCGTCATCGTCATCATCATCATCATCATCTTCTTCATCATCATCGTCGTCGTCGTCATCTTCATCATCTTCATCATCGTCATCATCATCGTCATCTTCTTCGTCATCATCGTCGTCGTCATCATCATCGTCATCGTCATCATCATCATCATCTTTTTCATCATCATCATCGTCATCATCATCGTCGTCGTCATCGTCATCTTCTTCATCATCATCATCTATCCACAGTTGCATTGGAGATCAGCTGTGTCAATAATTTCTGCTACTGTAATAAAATACCATGTATCATGTGTGGATAGTCAACAGAGTGATTTGGTTTTCCCTGGTCCAGGGGCTTGTGAGTTCAAGATTGAGGCACTGACTGGCTGATCCATTGCCAGAGGGATCCTCATCTCCTGCTTTCAGAATGGCATCTTCAACACTGTGTCCTTTTCAATCAAAAAGGAACAACAAAGGAAGGAGGTTCTGGGGTTTCATATTACCCTAAGGCATTTATACCTCCATAAGAGAAGAATCCGAGAGACCTAAGCATCTCTTGAAAGACCCCATCTCTTAATTTTGTTGCATTTACAGACCACATTTCAATATGAAGCCTAGGAGAGACTTTAAGTGTTCAGTCAACTGTAGCCCATCCCTATATTCCCTGCCCAATGCTTGTTTATTGTCACATACAGAATGTCCTCATTCCACCTCAGTGACCTCAAGGTCTCAGCCTGTGACAAATCCACCTCGAAGTCCAAGGCTAATGCCTCATTTAAATATCACTTAAATCCCTCATGCATGGATGAGACTTAAGGTGTGATTCATCCTCCGACAAACTGCTTCCTAGCTCTGGGTTCTTACGTGGCTATAATATAGTGGTGGGTTAGATGTGGGATAAGTATTTTCATGTAAAACTGCAAAAGCAAGTAACAGGGAAAGCATCAGAGTTCAAGTAAGCCCCAAACTCAACAAATCCAACTACTTTAGTTCTGATGATTGAAAGTGATCTTTGTTTGTCCTGTCTTCCAGAGAGATGGAGGCATGGGTTGAGTCCTTATAGCTTTTATTGTTATAGCCCACACAGCATCTCTCATGGATTGAACTGGAGTACCTGTAGCTCTCCTAGGCTATCGCTCTATCATCAGTGGTATACTCCTGGAGTCTTGGGGAAAATCTCAACTCTGTTGCTTAGCTGGGACTTTCCCAAGTGGAAGCCTCTGTGTTCTGGTCATACTCTTGTCACTCCTGTCCTGGAGGGGGGTGGGGACTCAGCTGAAAACCCATGCCTGTGGCATCCTCTTCCTGGTACCCAGAACCTTTCATGGGATCCTTTGAAACTTAGCAGAGGAAGCCATACCTCTAGAGCCCTTAAACTCTGTGTGCTTGCAGAATTTGTACCACAGGAATGCCCTCAAGGTTTATTTCTTATGCTTTTCAGATATGTGGTGTGAGGCACACATGAGGCCCAGCGGGAACATCTAAAACATTCTACAGTAGAATCTGAGAAACAGAGGCTTAGGTGATGCTGGGTAGCAAGCCCCAAGGCCCTTGAACCCTTCTGTCCCCAGAGACTTGCATCTCTGTGCCTATAATGGGAGTAGTAACTTTGGAAGTCTTCCAAATGCTCCAGGGACCACTCTTCCATTCTCTTAATGAATGCCATCTGGCTTCCTTCTGTTCCTCCTAATCTCCTTATGAAATGTTCCCTTGATCACACCTTTGGCTTTCTCACCTAAACACATCTTTTCACTGTTTACATGGCCACGATTAGAATTTTCTAAATGTCTAAGTACCACTTTCCTTTTGGCATATAAACTCTGTCCAGAATTAATTCTCTCATCTCACAGTTATTGTAAGCTGTCTAGAGCCATGTGACAGCCTTAACTTTGCTGAGATGCTTCTCTCACCAAATATTCTAACTCCATACATTGAAATTCTGCTGCCCAGGAGTATCATAACACAGAGCCAGTTCAGCTAGGTTCTTTGAAGACAGCCTATCCTTCAGTATTTAGCACATTACTCCTAGTTTTCATCTGGAATTGCATTGGCATCACATTCCCTGTTCACATGCCCACCTGCATGCTGATCACAACTGCTGAAGTCGCCTCTAAGAAGACTAAAGTTTCTTCTGAAGTACTCTTCTGATTCTTCACCTTAAAGCTCTGTTTGGCTGTGCAATATGTGCTTTTTCTATCATTCATTTCAGCTTCTTAAGCCCTTTCCATATATTTTAGTGTATATTTTAGCAACCAGTCATTTCTAGTTTCAATTTATCATACCATTTCTGCTTTTATGATCAAATATCTTAAACTGAGCAACTTATAAATATTAAAAATACAATTCTCATTATGCCCAACAGGCTGGAAAGTCTAAGATCAAAGCACAGGTACATTTGTTGTCTGTAAGGGCCCTTTCTCTGCCTGTGATCTGGTGTCTTGTCTACTGTGTTCTCACATGGTTGAAGGGAGAGTGGTATGAGAGAAGCTAAATTTAGTTGTCTATAACCATTTTATAAGCCTCTTCATTAGGCCAAGTGTTCACAGATTGATCACCTTCTAAAACACCCTACCTCTTAATGTCATTGCATTGGCCATTAAATTTCAACATGTATTTTAGAAGACATGGAAACATTAAAACTATGGCACTTGTGTTGTCTAGGAAGGAAGGAAGCCACAACAGCACTATAAGATATGAAGAAACACTGATAGGAATATGTAAGGCACAAGAGTAAATGTTGACTGCCCCATGAAAAAGGGAGAGGTAAAGTTCAGATTTAAAGTTCATGTCCTGATTGACAGGACCACAGCAAATTGGTGGCAACTAAGACCTTTCCATGAACTCCTGAGGCTTGTGTTTAGGTTTAGGCATTATTGAATTTTGGCAAGTGCAAAGATGTACATAGACATGGTAAAGTTGTGGAGGCATTTTAATATCTGTGCAAGATTCTGTGGTAATGTAAGTACTTGGGGGAACTTCCTGTGGTTCCTAATAAGTTAGAGCATTCCATGGGACACAGGAACCATGATCTATTTTCATTACTGAAGCATGTATGTTCCAAGCTGTGTGTGTGAGATTGTGTGTGACAGTCTGTGCCAAGAGGTAGATTTGGTGAGGTTCTATAGAGAACTAGATTTTAAGGATAGCATATATTTGGGATGCTTAAATATTACCTCATGTATGAGATCGCTTTTGCGGGCTGATAAAATGCCTTAGGACAAAATAGAGGTGAAAACTAGACAACAGCGTGAATGAATTAAATCCTATTGAATTGCACACTTTTAAAAGGTTTAATTATAGAATTTTCATATCCATTAAAATTATCACCACTGTGAATAATAGGAGTCAGGAAGTTTAGGTGAGGTGAATATGAATTTCTGTTAAAGATCTAGTTCTCAGGTATTCCAAATGTACTTCTCAGATATCAAATGCACCAAGAACCTTAGTAGAAAAGAAAAATCCGTTGACTCCACCCAAACTCAATTGAGTCAGACATGGGGCCCAGCAGTCTGAGTTTTAACAAGCTATCCAGTGATTTTGAAACACGGTAAAGCTCAAAACTATTGATCTAGTTTTTTTGATTGGCAGGTATGTTTATATGTGTTGGCTTTATAGTTAAAATAGGACAAACAAATGCATAGGGTCATGCAAGGTCTAAGGGTGTCTACCGACCTAGGCTTAAGAGTAACATTTAAATCTGATTCTATGAAATTAATGATTATTTTAAAAATGAGAAATTTACCATGATCCATCAATCTCAATATGTAACACCCACTTCTAAATCAATACAAAACAATGTAGACTTATAACAAGTACTTTAGAAAAATAAAAATAAAAGTTCTACAATTTAAAAAACTATAAATATCATTAGAAAATGGAGGAGGAGGGCTCCCCCTTTCTGAGGAGTAGGGGAGGAGGATGGGGGAGAGAAGGAGGGAGGGCAGGACCAAAGGAGATGAGGGAGGGGGCTGCTATCAGCATGTAAAGGGAATACATTAAAAAAGTTAAATTTAAGGAAAAAAAAACAACAACAACAAAAGGGAAAGAAAATAGATACTTAGGAAGAGCCCTAAACATCAAGGAGTTAACCCGTTTCCCATCTTCATTTATAACCTGAACTTCCGCACCAGGCTTTTCACAGGCTCTGCCTTATGCTGAGTCTAACATCTTCTCTACCTGGCAACTTGGAGTACCTGCTTTGGGGTCTTCCAGTCTGAATTGGAATCTGAGGAAGAGAGCCATGGAAGAAGCCATCTTTTAGAGAGTGAGGAGTGATGGGTGTCTTTCAATAGAGATGTTATACCCCACTGCTCCCAGCAGTTGCTGGGGATGGCTGTCAGCTTTGGACAGGAGTGAGGGGACTGGCTGCTCTCCAGCACGTACTCAGGCCTTGGTGAGATGGAAGCATGTGCTTGGCGTAATTGCCTCCACAGCAGTCTGGTTGCTATTGTCCTCCTGCAATTTTCTCTGAGCAGGCCATGCTATCTTCTTCTGTGAATATTAATTTCTCCTGAGTTAGGATAATTGGACCAAGAGCAGCCCTCTGCAGAGCTGTGCCATATTGGCAGGACTTCTCCACAAACCCAAGCCTGGGGACCAAGTTTTGGAGTGGTTCCATGGTCATCTAATGAAGGGTCCATCCTTTGCCAAGCGAGGTGGCAGAGCTCATTCCTGTCCTCATAGCTCTGAACAAACGGAGGTTTATGAATTCCATGTCTGGACGTTTCCTCTTACCTTCAACGCATTTAATCAGCTTGCACATGGGAAGGATCAATAAACATCTGCACAATGTGGGGATTTATGAATATGAATGAAAAAGTGTGACTGTCAGAAGTGAAGTTAAATTTCATAGTAATGATGCTTTGAGCCATGCTAGTAATTTAGATTGCAAACAATGCGTATGATCATCGCGTTGTGGTTGCAATGTATTAATAAATTGTTAAAAATAACATACTGGACAAATAGATCATGATGGAAACTAATGCTGACAGTTTCTTTGTTTTCAGTGGGAAATACACATTAGGTATGTTTCATCTGCAAAGCACAGTGACAAGTCCTCACTTAGAAATTTAGGAAATTGGGAACGATTAATGTAACTGTGTACTTATTGCTTCAACACCATGATGCAGAAACCCTTCAGGATGTCATGGGATCAGATACTCAACACTAACGTTAGATATACTTGAAAAATAATTTTGAGCGTACTTTGGTTGTTTTTGAACAGGACAATATTTCTCACCTTCTGGCTTCATTTGATCTCTTCTTGTTTCCCCCATGATCCAGGTAACCATAGGTGGAAGAGCCAGCTACTACGTGTCCTATCGAAGAGAAGCCTTTGCCCAGATAAAGCTGCCCAAGTACTCCTTGCCAAAGGTAATGCACACAGCACTTGCTATCCTGAGACTTGCTAGACAAAACTGGAGATGGAGAAGCTGCCTCTGTGGATTGCAGGAAGCCATTGGCGTTTAGTCCGGAAAGCTCCTGAAGGATTTGGCCATTGTTCATGACGGTGTATTCCTTTCTTAGCAGCGTGCCAGGCATGGGTTTGATTTCCTGTAATTCAAGCATGTGGTGTGATATTGGGCTCTTTGCCAAGAGTTAGAAAGAAAGAAATACTGGCTTTGAAACCAGTCTCTTCAGAGGGTCCTCCTTTCTACAGCAGTGTTATTGACGAACAGAAGGCAAGTTTGTGAGAATGGAGCACAACTGCTATGTGTTTACGTGAACGTGCACAGAGACGTCGCATGCTTTCCTTGCTTCTCTTTGCATTTTAAGGGTAAATGTGGGCACCACCACCTATGTTTCTGCTCCACTCTGTCACTGGCTAGATAAAACGTCCTAACCTGCTGGAAAAATAAGAAATGGTGACATTTCAGCTTTTCCATTGGGACATTATGGAGCTTATTCTGTGGATCCCTCTTTATGTGAACACCAGCTTCTAGGTGAAGATTGGTCTTGTAAATTCATTGTGATCAAAACCAGGATGTGATGACATCACTTAACAGGGCTGCATGGAAGCTATCTAGGGTGTACACTTACCATGTCATATGACAAAAAGACATCGGCTTCTAAGATGAGGCTAGAAAACATTGTGAAAGGCTACCTGAGCACAGAGGTGGGAGAGTTACAGGATAAGAAGGTAAATCACTTTATGTCCCCTGATATTTTATATTCAGTTATGGGTGTATTCATTCCAACCCATATTAATTCTTTCTTTTATTAGTTCATTCAGTTTTTCTTCCATTTCAGTGGGCAATCTGTGCTAAACATTGAAGTGTTTATTAGAATTCAAGTTATAAAACTCAGTCTCTCTCTTCTTTTTATTATTTGCCCAAATTATTAATTTTAAATGTTTTTAATTGAAATATAATTTCATTATTCCCCACCCACTTCCACCCCCCCCCTTCCCCTACCAGATACCTTCCCCTGAACCCATCTTGTACCCTGACTCTCAAGTTCACGCTCTCTTTTTCTTTGATTATTTTGTCATATGAGTATTGTTTGTATATGTGAGTGCAAAGATATACACATACACATATATGCATATGCCATATTTTTTAGACCATAAGATGCACTTCCTCCAAAAAAGTGTGGGGAGGAATTAAGGTGTGCCTTATGGTCCGATTGCTGTTTTTACTGTTTTTCTTATTTTACTGTTCTATAGTCTGACATTCTTATAGTCCAAAAGATATGGTACACATATCCATATGGCATACCCTGCTATGCCATTGTTTTTGTTTGTGTGGATATGGATTGTAAGACTGAGAACTCCACATTAGAAAAACCAATGAGGCTCATCCTTAGGAGAGGCAATCAAACAAGACAAAGCCTAAGCCTGGCTTCTGTGATTTGATGCAAGGGAAAGTAAGTTGGTAGCAGGACAGGAGTTGGTCAGAAGCACTTTGACGGGAAGCCTCTATGTTCCTTCGATGCAAAGCACAGAGCATGCCAATGGGCCACATTTTGAGGTACCAAGTTCTGAGTCACATATAGGAGGAAGAAAGGCTTGTCAAACCTGGAAATGACTTGCTCATGTTCAGAAGCAATATTGGGACAAAACTGTGCCGTTTGCTTCAGCAGTAGATATGACATTAGATGGTTAACATTGTGTTGTAGCTTGACTACATTTTCTACATGCATTAACTCAATTTCTTGAACTTTGCACATTTTCCAAGTATCAAAATATTCATAAGCAATAGAAATCAAATAAGTATAAATTTAATAACATATTCTAAAAACATTAAGGCTGGCTAGAATAGTAAATATGATAACAAATATTTCTTACCTTCTAAAATCAAATAAATATAAATTTAATCAAATACCATAAAACACTTTAAAAAACTGAGCTAGCCATGTATTGAACGGTGAATGCAATACAAATGTTTTCTGCCTGGTAAAGCCTGTACTCCAGTAGACAACCAACATCAACTAAGCCAGTGTACGTATAAGGAGCATCCTAGAAGCCTAAGGACCATTTTTGGACAAAAGCCACTGAATACGGTTAGTGAGAGCAACTTTCCAAGAAGGTTATGTTTAAAATAATATAAGAAAAATATTAAATTCAGCATGTAAACAAGAGTAGGTTGGAAGTGCAAGGCTGATAGATAATATAATCACGTCTTTTTATCTCAGAGGAATTGGTACCACGACATGTGCAGATGTCAAAAGTCATAGATGACTAAGTCTTTTGTATAGCTAGTATGGCATAGCATTTTCATATAACCTATGCATAGCCTTCCCAAATACTTAAAATCATCTTCAAATCTCATGCCTTATTATTTAGGGGGTCATAAGAAGTAGCATGCTGTATTTATTTAACAGAGGTGAGTAATTAACTGCACTTTGACCTCTGGAGGACAGGTATAGCGAAGAACAACTACACATGCAAAGGCCTTGTTTTAAGAGCAAACATGGTTCCTTTAAGAAAGTTAAAATATGCCTTGTGAAGTTTGGTTGCAGAATTTGGCAGAATGGCAGATGTAAAGGGAAGATCCCATATTAAATAGCTTTAGGGTGCATGGAGACTGTGGAGCCTGGTTTCTGATTTCATAGTCTCCCATGACTAGGTTTTGTGGGAAAATTATTCAGGATGGTGGTTGCAGGATGTACCCAGCAATTAATCTAAACCCAGCCAGGAAACCAGGATGAGAGAATGAAGGGAAAGCAAAAATTCAGCTATGATTTTTCTAAAGGAGATGCTGTGGTCCAGAGCCTGCAGGTCTCTGTACCTTTATCTAAACTATGTGTTTCAGAAACCTTTGAAACCGTCTGTCCACCATAAGGATATTAAGGATACATTTGCCTCTGTATGAGTGCATATTTTATGAAATTTTAACCTTTTTAGGAAAGCAATAGTCAGTCTCTTAGGCATGTGGCTGCAGGTTGAGTACCAATGAGGCCCTGAATTGATTTCCACCCAGAGCATCCATTAATGATTAGCAACCCCATGGAGACTGTTGCGGAGGCGTTTCAAACCACTCATGCAGCCCCTTCATAGAAGAGCATCCAGTTAGACTACTCATTAATATGAGACTGCTGTGAACGTAGCTGGATGGTGATCGATCATTTTATTAGCTGGTGTTGGCCCAGATTTTCATAATCAGGGCTAAGGAGCTAAGGGCAGAGGGAGTGACGGGAGATTAGTTCTTTCTATTGTTTAAAAAATATTGAAATGACTTTGAACATATTGTTGCTGTTTCATGCAGCGCTGTAGCTGCTGTTAGGTGTCTTGGGTAAAAACAGAAGGACGGAAAAGTTTCTCGTTATCACTGCCCTCACACTCTGTTCCCAGCCTATCTGCTCAGCACATGCACACCCTGACTGCAGAGCATTTTGCAGAGGATGAGATGAGCTATGTTCATGATGAGCAGGACTATTGAAATGAGGAGCAGTGTGCCAAAGCTTCCGTAGCTCCGTTGCTGGGCACTGGGCTGAGGCTCTCACCCTGTAGGCATGACACTTGTGCACCAATCAGAAAGCATGGTGGGAGTCAGTGGGAGCAGTGGCAGGAAAAAGTGGTTGAACTTCTGAGCAGATGCCTAAATGTCCCTTCGACCTCAGCCACTAACTGAGGAGCCTGGGTCTGCTTCCACAGCAAAATGAGATAAGGATTCTGCTGTGTCCTTATCTAATGACTCACGCATGTCCAGTGTCAAGGGCTCAGTAAATCTAAAGAACACCTGTTACTTAGGGGAAAACAATGCCGATGCCCTTACACTAAGCTTGTAAAGAACTTAATCTCAGACAGCACTGGCCTCCAGATTACTTAAAGCTGTCACTGTACTCCCCTGAGCCAGGCATAGCCATTTTAGTCACCTTAGAGTCTAATTTTTTTCCCTTAAGTTGCAGCTCTAAAAGTCATTTATACAAGAGAAATGTTTTTTCCCTAAATGTATTTGGGTTCTGGTGACACCCCTAAATTTTACTTGGGCCCCATGATTCTGGAAAACAGCCAAAGTTAAGAAACCTACCTCCATTTTGTGTTTGGAGGTTTGCTCTTCATGAGATTGTGTAAAACCCAGATGTCTGGATTGCTAATCTGTAACAAGGCCCGATTCAAACTCTTGCTCTCCTAAGTGATTAGCTGAACTGTTGTCCTACTAACTAATGTGGAAAAAAATGCCTGATAATTTGACTTGGCCAAAATTAAATCTGGCTTTTCTATTGCCCTCTGTCCTTGAACTTTGCCCACCCTCAAATGTGTACAGGCAACTGAGAGCTTGGACAAACAGTGCAAAAGGGGCACCCATCTGCCCGGCCTTTCAACATTTCTGAGTATCACCTGGCCTCAAAGATAACACCTCCTTCAGTTGATCCATCATGTCATCTGCCTGCCATGCTACACATGCAGTCCTTTTTTTATTTTATATTTATTTTTTATGGTATGTTTTATTATTTGTATTATTGTTGTTATTTTAAAATATATTTTATTAATTTATTCATATTACATCTAAAGTTTTCCCATCCCTTGTATCCCCCCACTCCTCCCTCCCTCCCATTTCCCCCTTATGCTTCTCCCCTATGACTGTGATTAAGGGGGACTTCCTCCTCCTGTATATGCTCATAGGGTATCAAGTCTCTTCTTGGTAGCCTGCTATCCTTCCTCTGAGTGCCACCAGGCCTCCTCATCCAAGGAACTTGGTCAAATATGGGGCACCAGAGTTCATGTGAAAGTCAGACCCCACTCTCCACTCAATTGTGGAGAATTTCCTGTCAATTGGCTAGATATGGGTAGGGGTTCGAAGTTTACTGGATGTTTGAGCAGGACCCCTGGGCTCAGATCTTCCCATCATAATGTTCTTGTAGGTTTCTAGAACCCTCTGGATCTTTCTGTTTCCCCATTCTCCCATGCTTCTCTCACCTAGAGTCCCAATAAGATGTCCTCCCCTCTGTCCCACTTTCCTGGTAAGTGAAGACTTTTCATGGGACATATCCCTTGGACTAGTGTCCAGATATAAGTGAGTATATATCATTTGACTCTTTCTGTAAGCAACTGTTGGGGTTGGGGAGAAGGTTTTTGTAGATAAAATGCTTGTCATGCAAGTGTGAGAGTTCAGAACCTCAATAGAATTATGTGTTCTAACATATAATCCCTCTTTTGTAAAAAGGGAGTCAGGGGGTCCCCTTAAGCAAGCTTGTCAAACTATACTATGTTCTCAGGGTTTAGCAAAGCACCTTGCCTCAGTAACAAAGTAGAGAGTCATTGAGGAAGAAGACACTGGAAGTCACTTCTTGTCTCTGAACACATGCACCTACACCCATGTGAATACAAATACACATAAATGCACATGCCACACACATACACATGCAACAAAGACTAACTGAAGAATATAGACATTTTAAAAAACCAAATAAAAAGAAATTTAAAAGCAATTCTCAGCAAGGCATGATGGTACCTGTTTATTATCCATCTCAGGACTTGGGGGGTAGAGGCAGGAGGATCTGCAGCATCAGCCTAGCCTTGGCCATGTAGTGAGTTTGAAGTCAGCCTACGATACATTAAACCCTTTTGTAAAACTAAACTGAACAAAAGCAGTTCTTTCTGGAGTACTTGCAGATATTATATCAGAGTCTGCAATAGTTTTTTTTTTTATTTTTTATTTTTTATTATTATCTAAACTGGACTTTGCAGTCACTTGACAATAGAATGTAGTTAGTGCCATTGTGAGTAATAAAAGACATGTGGGAGATATTTCTCTAACATTATTATAAAAACAGTGACAAGGATCTTATCTTTTGTCTCCTTAACTTTCACATATCCGGTAGGTCACAGCCATTGTTCTTAAGGATTTATGTGTAATCCTAATCAGTTAGCTCATTCCCATCCACTCTTTCATCCATTGCTAGCTCCCGTTGGTCCTCCCATCCACTCACTCAGTGTGTCCTTAAATTCCTGCAGCCATCTTTACTAGTGACCACCCATGTGTCAAACCAACCCTTACATCTCTGTACTTCATCTTCTTCTACCTCTGTGGGGTCTTTGGTTTAATGGCCCCCTCCCAAGTCCACACTGATGCTCTTCCTCTTTCTCTGTGCCCTCCTTCTAACTCTCTTACATAGTAAAGAGTCTTAAATTCTTACAGTCTGAATGTTCTCTGAGTGACGTCATCACTTCTTTATAGGCAGCTGCAGTGCACATCTCACCACCACCGACCATTTAGTGGAGCTGCTGCCTAGTCAGGGCTCATCCTTTCAGCAGTCTGGTTTAAGAAGCCCAGAAACGACCTGGGATCCATTTTGTATTCCTTGTGCCTCAACTTTCTCTTTATTTACTTTCATACCCCATTATTTACTTTGTAAACTTTTTGTTCTGTGTGTACTCTACAGAAAATTCTTTGGAAAATATTAGAGACAAAATAATAAATAAGATTTTTTTTTTTGCTCCCTGGAAGCTTAGTATCCAATAAGAGAGATATTAAGATAAATAATTATGTGTGATTACTTATTACTAATCACAAACATAATACGTGATATCTAAAAACAAGGAGGCCTGTCTTACAAGTCAGACACTGTAGATGTGTTCTCCTTTTCCTCAGTAATTCTCCAAATAGCCCACAATCCATTTTATAGAGAGAGCACCAAGATCCTACTTCTGTAGCGCAGGTCTTCACATGCATTATATTTCCTGCCAAATAAGGGTTAAATGTGCTTCACAAAAACACTTGTGATGTAACCCCACTCTTCCTACCTCCTACCTGGGGAGATGTGCGGAACCTTAACCCTGTACCCTTGAGTACTCCTCACTCTCTCACCTGTAACCCTTTCTTCCTTGTTGTGTATGTTGCTTTAGTATAGCATTCAGTTACGATTGAGAAAATCCAGGAAGGTGTGTAATGTCTTCACCATTGGGGTGTCTGCATAGGGACACCTTCCTTGGTGAAGGCTTTATTTAATCTTTTATTCTTCTTCCTACTTTCAGTGTGGTGTCCAAGAAGATAGAAAATACTTAATCATTTAAGTGTCTAGGTAAATTTTTAGAGGGTTTTAAGGGGCACAGGATATTAAAACAAACAAACAAACAGAGAAGCATTTTCATCAGTGTGTACTTCAGAAGATCTAGTTTTTGTTTTGCCCTGTTTTGAAAAGAAAGTACTTTTTTTTTTTTTTTTTAAATCTAAATCATTGTTGAAATGGTAGGGAGTATTATTGATTGCTGCCTTCCAAATCATGTATGTTCTGACTTCTGAGGCTTTTCAAGTTGTTGCAACATTAGCAAGTTTCCCTGTGTTCTAAGTAGTTTTCCATCCTGTATTTTCACCCTTTATCACCAAAACTCTTCCCACATGTTCCCAGGACCAGCAAACAAGAAAGTAATGTGTACTCTGCAATCAAACTGAGGTAGCTCCATTAGAGAAAATATTCTGTGATTGTTCAGAACCCTGTTGGACTAATTTTTAACTAATACACTCTTTTCATGAAATATTTAATATTCCAGCTATTATCTGTTGATTTCTGTTTAGCTGTAGATTGTTTAGAAAGAATTCATATGCAAGCATGAGCTACCTCTGGCCCATGGTTGTCTGTACCCTAAAATAGCTATGATGTGGCCTAATACAATGTTGTGCACTTACTTAAGACAGTATTACATTTAAAAAATTGTGATTCCATTGTGTGGTTCTTTAATGAGAAATATTTTTTTGTAGATAATAATGTCATGTTGCAATATTAGAAAGTTGTACATGATTGGTCAAATATTTCAAAATGATTCCATAGGATCATCTGGGAAACTTGTTCACATGATAAAATATAAGTTTTTTTCTCCACGGGGCATTTTTAGTCACAATCTCATAGAGTGAAACCTATTCCTGCATGCTTTGATCTCAAGGTCAGACTGGGCTGTTATCCTTCTATCCCAGCTATTTAGAAGGTAGACATAGGAAGATTGTTTCAGTTTAGGACTTCAAGGCCAGCCTGGGCATCTTAGATACAGGGTCTATTGCTGTGATTAAAAACACCCTGGTAGAAATAACTTAAGGGAAAGGGGGACTTGTTTTGGTTCATAAATCAAGAATACAGTCTCTTGTGGCAGGCAAGTCACAGTAGGAGATTGAAACACATGGTCACATTGAACACAGAGTCAAGAAGCAGAGAGCAGTAACCGCTTGTGCTCAGCTTACTTTCTCCTTTCTATACAAGTGGGGATTCAAGCCCAAGGAATGGTGCCACCCACAGTGAGTCTTCTAATGTTAAGTAACCTAATCAACATAATCTACCGCTGGCATGTGCAAAGGTATGTTTGCCCACGTAAGTATAGCTCTGGAGTTGACTATCAAAGTCATCCATTGTACGCTGTAGCAGAGTAAAAGCCCTGCCTCTTCAATGAGAAAATAATGAAGATTTTGATGAAGATCTGTAGGTCATTTTGGCTCAGTGAAGTTATATCTTTAGCAATATATTTCTCAGGAAGGCAATATATATATATTCATAAACATGAGAGATGTTCTACCTTCTTATGCTAGAGGCTGAGGACCTGGTCACCAGCTGCCACAGCCCCAGGATAGTATTTACCTAATATTGACTCACAGTAAAGCTGGATGCCACTAACCCTGACCATTGCATGGTGTTCTAAGTTGTTTTCTCCCCCACTTATTTTACATTAGTTTAGCCGAAAATAACTTAGCTCATTCATTTTTATGACCAAAACATCTGGGAAAACCCAAGCATTTCTATTGCATTTTTAACAGGGTAAGTGAATTTAATTTGAATTTCCTGCAGCTGCTGTTTCCCCTCCTACTGGGTTCTTGGGCATTCATTCCATATCTACACAACACAATTTCATCGCATGGTTTTCAGGGGTAAAATGTCTTTCTATTTTAAAGCAGTTCAGCAGGAACCTGTAATTCTACAAAAGCAAGTTAAGTCTGAGTCAAGGTAACCTAGAAAGTTCAAGGGTAGGGAGGGGGCTACTGACAAGTGACCTCTAATAAAAGGTCTAGACTTTGTTTTTCTACTTTTTCTACCTTTCAGTTTTCCAGATTAGATGGCTTGTTCTTTAATAAAATGGGGAAGGGGCTGACTTCAGTGCAGACATTGAAGACACTGTTGCCCCTTTCACTTGAAATGGATTCTGGGAAAGATTCTGATTATTGGTTTGCTGTTGGCTCCAGTTACCAGTGATGTTGTTATCTCTGCATCTCTCCACAGATACAAGTATGGTCCTTAATCCATGTCCTGTTACACTCCCTACACACTATGTCCATGCATTTTAATGTCATCACTTTAAACAGATGTATAACGATGTCACATGCTCCCCTAATTAAATGCATATTCTTTTGGTATGGGTGTAAAGGTGTCCTTCTTATGCAGTGCCTAGCCATGTATGTGGTATAGTTTTTGTAAACTGTTTTTGAATTGTGAGCTATTAAATTAGATGTTAGGAATAATATTGACCAGGATTAGAAACTAAAATGAATGCAAGGACTGTAAACGTAATGCTAGCATGCAAAGAGTAGACCATAATAACATAGGTTTATCCAGGATGGAGACCCCAGTGGTGCCATGTCCATCTAGAAGCCTGGAGATTTAGGTTTTCATACAGGCCAAACTGACATTTGCAATCATTCTTTACTTTACTGGTTGCTAGTTTAAAATCATTGATAACTTGCTCTGGTACGACAGTGTGTGTCTAATCTTACTGTAACTTGCTATGCTGTGTTCGGTTGATATCCCTAGGGGTCCTGCTCTTTTCTGAAGGAAAACAGAGAAGGAGTGGATTTGAGGGAAGAGGGGAAGGGAGTTGCAGGAGTGGAAGGGGAAACTGAGCTCAGGATATAATATATGAAAGATGAATAACATCAAAAAAAAAAAAAAAAAAAAAAAAAAAGAACAGAAGAAAACCACTGATCTACAAACTATGCATTCAAATGAAGCTCACCATTATGTCAGAGTCAGGCCCCCAAATCATCACAATCTAGTTCTGTCATTTACTCTCTGGGAAATCTAGAGTAGTTTGATGAACTGCTGTGTGCTTTAGCTTGCTCCAGAACGTGGTAATGATTATACTACCTCTAACCGTAGGATTATTTGACTTTTAATTGAAAAAAAAAAAAAAAAAAAACATTTGAATGACAGAATAGTGCCCAAATACTGGGTGCTTTTATTTTCACTCCACAGGGAGAAAATTGAAATTCATAGCAGTTGATAGAGTTGCCAGTCATCTGTCTCGCAGCAGCAGTGCTTCTAGAAAGACCCAGGACACCACATTCCAGGTTGAGTGTGATTACTGGCCGAGCATAATTTCGTCTCATTTGCAGCAGGCTGTCTTAGCTTCACTTCAGTAACGCACAATGACTCCTGGACAATACATTACGTTCACGCCGCTGTGTGAGACTGGAGGTCTATAGCCAGACTCACTTGCCTCTATGCCACCCATTTGACCAGAAGATTCTAAAGGAAAGCATTACACTGCAAGGCTTAACACTGTAGGAGAGGATCAAAAGATAGGACAGGGCCTGCTGCTCCGTGTGTGTGACTGTCCACCTGGGAGGCTAGATGCCTCTATTAGCACTAACACTAACTTTCCGATATAAAAATAAAAAACGGGCAGGGATGAATCCCTTGAAACCGTAGGAAATGGTACCCACTAAAGCCCCTCGCAGCCATCTTGCTGTCACTTAGCACAGAACAGAAATCACGATGCTCATGATTTACAGCCTTAGTCCAACACAGAGCTGCTTAACGCTGCCTATAACTCAAGATTTTCCTCAACCAGCTCACAAGTCATGGTAATTACCCAAGGTCCCAGAGGGGGAAGAGCTGTGGCAGTCTACCTTCTCACGGGCCCTTCTGTCTCATTACAGGACATGCACATAATCAGCACAGATGAGAACCAAGTGTTTGCAGCTGTCCAAGAATGGAACCAGAATGACACCTACAACCTCTACATCTCAGACACACGTGGGATCTACTTTACTCTGGCTATGGAGAACATTAAGAGCAGCCGGGGCCTAATGGGAAACATCATTATTGAATTATATGAGGTATGTAGGCAAAATGATCCCTCTCTGGATTGACCTTCTTTCTTTCACGTGTTTTGACTTTATAAGCACAAGTTCGACCCCAGCTATTTCACTTGGCAATTGCATCGTGAGGCATGAGATGTAACCTCTTTGCCCCCCAAAGCCAGAGGAATAAAGATAAAAATGTCTGTGTAGAGACGTTATTGGGAGATGAGTGGTACGGTATATGCAAGGGACCAACTGTTTCAGGAAAGTCAGTGTCCTCACGTGTGTGAGCATGCAGAACTGAAGTCACACTGCATAAAGGATGTCTTAAGTAGACTTTCAGAGCTCCATGCTTCTTATTATGTACCTTTCTCAAGAAAAGTATACTGTGCACATGCAGAAATTATTTTTTAAATGATGCATATATAAAGTTTGGAGGAAAAGAAGAAAAAATTGAAGAATAACTGGTAAGAGACCAATGCCACAGCCTGATACCATGAAAAATTTGACTTGATATGAGTGTATCATACACATACATACATACATACGTACATACATACATACATACATACACACATACATACATACATACACACATACATACATACATACGTACGTACATACATACATACATACATACATACGTACGTACGTACATACATACACACATACATACATACACAAACATACATACATACATACGTACGTACACACATACATACATACATACATACACACATACATACATACACATACATACACACATACATACATACATACGTACATACACACATACATACATACACACATACATACACACATATATGATGAAATAAAGAATGTATATATTTCATATATAATATATGAAAGTATAAAATATGATGAATTTATATATTATTTCATCATATATAATATGCACACACACACACACACACATATATATATTAATTAGGTATATCATTTAAGGACACTTCCCCTAGGAATCCACACGACTCTACATAGAAATTAGAGAACAATTAGTTACAAATCCCTAGTGAAGGGATGCTTCCTTATGTCTTTAAGTGAGTATTTGACCTTTGACAGCACTGGAAAGAGAAAGGGTGGGGCGGCCTGAATTATCCTAGAGATGTGCAAGATGCTCATCTTGCAGCGTGTGTCTTATGTGGCTGGTGGTTAAAGCCACTTAGATTGTGGCGAGTGAGCTCATTCCGCTCGAGCTGGGCCTTCAGATGCCCTGGGTGAGCTTTGCTCTGGTGGACTTGCCTGTCTTTGAAGTAAAGGTGACTTTTTGGAATAGAAGCGTAACGGGACCTTTGGTACATAGTCCTGCACTTTGGCCTTTTATTAGTGTTTGGCCAAGTTCTGTCATCTGTCATTGGTTTACGAGTTGGCTACTTATTCATCACCTAGTTACTACAAGGTCCCTGACCTCACATCCCATTCTCAACATTATGTCTTATTTTCTACTTTTTTTCATATTCCATTGAATCTAGTTAGTGCTGGCCTTAGCTGCACAAGTGTGGGACCATCCACTGCTGCATGGTCAGCTTATCACATACTGCGTTCCTAGATTAAGTGAATCTCCCTACCCTAGCAACCCTGGTTTGTCAACAGCAACCTGGCCAGGGTTGGGAGCTTGTGTGACCCACCCTCAGCTACACTGGCTTGTCCACTGCCTTCATCTTGTGCAAGTCTGAAATAATTATCTTTAACAACAAAGGCTTAGTTGAGGAAATATCCAGGTTTCTTCCTAGATTTGTGAAGACTGGTAGCAAAGTCCAAGTGACATAGATAACTTTGATAAATATACACTTTTTTACCTCTAACCTAATCGAGAGACAGAAAGAGACCTTTGTTATTAACAATAAGTTACATACTCAGGCACAGTTTGGAGGAATATCAATAAGATTCGGGCATTCCAGCTTCCTGTTTGTACAAGGAAGACTCTAAGGATGATTATTCATGCGTATCCTCTGACCCAAATGCAGATCTTACTCTGACCCAAATGCAGATCTTACTGCAGATGACTTTATAGGAAAAAAAAACAAAAACAAAAAAACAAAAAACAAACAAACAAACAAAAAACCAAAAAAAAAAAAACAATCTGGGAACGATGGTGTCAGTCTCTAATCTCAACACTCAAGTAGCTGAGGTGTGAGGATCATGAGTTCAAGTCCAGACTAGGCTCCGTAGAAAGACTCTGCTAGATAGATAGGTAGATAGACAGACAGACAGACAAATAAAAGGAAAAGAGCAAGAAATCTCTATTTTTCTCTTCTTGTTCTTGACACGATGGGTGAGTTTGCCTCTGTGCTGTCCAATCAGTGAGTATGGGTTTCCTTGGTGATTTAGAATCTTGAGATGCTGATCTGAAGCAGGGCATGAATCAGTATGAAGAATATACCGAGATCCATGTAATTTTTTCTCACCACTGAAGTTGGTCTTGTATTTTCTGTGTCTCTGGGGGAAAATGCATGGTGTTACTGCTTTCATAGAGAAGAAAGTCATACTAGGCAAGCCAGTGCCTTTAAAGCACCTTCTGTGAACCTGCTCTCCACTCAATTTGCCACGGTTGATTATGTCTATACTCTGTGTTCAAATTCAATACAGAGCCTTCAGCAAGCTTGTATTCTGGTCTGCTGGGGTTTGGATAGCACAGTAAGCAACTAACCTATTTTACCTTCCCAAAACTAGACCCTAACTGAAGAAGAGAGAAATAAAACAAATGGAGGTCATAGCTTTTTCTTTCTTTCTTTTCTTTCTTTCTTTCTTTCTTTCTTTCTTTCTTTCTTTCTTTGATATTGTGTTTTTAACTTACCAATTTAATTATTATATAAGAGGATGTACCCCAGAATTGCACTCATCCATTTAGCCCTAGGCAAAAATAGTGAATCAAACATTCTTTGCTGGAAGTGTGATTCTGAACAGCAGTGAGGTGCAGTGAGCACATATAAATTATTCAAGTGGATGCCAAGCTAATGAAGATCATGATCAGCTGTATTATGCCCAGTTCTTTTTCTCTGAGTGATCTATTTTCTTATCAGTCCCATCAGTACCCTCTGAAGGAAGCATTGGAGAAGGCAATCCACCCCAAATGTTAAGAACAGTATGAGCCAAGGGTTAGACAGACAGGTTAAATTTTTCATAAAGTATGCTAACCATCCTAATTCTACAGAATAATGTTTGTCAGAGACATGGGTGAGAACTGGATAATTGATTAGATTTTAGATTCTAGAAGACACTTAGTAATAAGTGAATAAATTGGAGCCTGACATTATCTAGACCATGACCATATTGAAGATTTTTAATGGATGATGCTGTTTTGCACTTGGAGATAGACTCTGTGGCTTGGAGATAAAGCTCAATTTAATTGGTCTCTAGGGGTCATTAGGATTTAACCTTCTTCACTGGAGATTCTTATACATGGAGAGTGAGAATAGGAACCATATGGCCAGTTAGCAAAGACAATATATTTCTTTTGGACTTCAAGTGCCCTTGAGTAATGCAGCTGGGAAAAGGAGTAAATTTCTTGTTTAATTCAGCTAAATTCATAGACTTTAACTAAATGTGTTTTGCCTGGTGTTGTGAGGTCTGATGTGTAATGACAACCTACTGGACAAGCATATGTGGTCCTCATAGGATGGAGACCACAGTCCACCTTGTATTAGAAACAACAATCTCCTAGCTTGTGGGGGGTCATACAGGAAGAAGTTGAATTCTAATTAAGAAATTTGTAGCATCTTAAAGATTCAGTGATGGATTGCTGAAGAGAGGATGTAGGGGGCTAAAGTCAAATAAGTAGAGATCCATTTTCATAGACGGTTGATTGGCTCTGTGGAGTAGTGGGGATAAAGGTTAGAAAGATACTAGTACAGATGACACATACTTGGTACAGAGATGGGCATTCACTCTGGATTTCTCTTCCACTTACATCATCAGCAAATATTTACACCTGTGTTGATCCAGGTTAATTTGTGACTTTATAATGTAATCAGATATCACAGCTGTTTCTCCTCTCTGAAAGAAGAGAGATTCTTTTAGGAAACTGCCAGATACTGGACGGCTTGTGTCTACACTGACCATTTACAGCTGCAGGTGCATTATTCCATCTTCCCAATGAATCTCTCATGCTGCTTGACGGCAGAGAGGAGACAATGAGAGAAATAACAGGAGGGGTTTCCTTAATTAGCCTTGACACCAAGGTTCCTTGCAGAAGGCAGTTGACTAACTCCCCTGAACTCCCTCTAACCAGAAGAGGCTGACATGATTTTGAGGACTAATCCAGTAAAGTGATCTCCAGTTATGGACGTTCACTAGCTAATTCATTCTCTAATTCCAGCATCAAAGTACATTATCTCTATTGCATAGAGGAGAGCAGTGTCAGATGGTCAAACCATCATCGGTCTCTTCAAGGTGCCAACAGCCTACTCTTTTAAAAGAAGGCTGATGTTGATGGTGAATCGGTTGAATTCAGTATGGTGTGAGTGTTTTTACTTGTATTCTGACAATTTTTTCATACAGTATCTTATTGTGGGCTTTATCCATATTCCTAAAAATATTCCCACAGATATCCATTCCAGAACCCACAATTGAGCTATGAACTCTTGGTCAGGTTAATCTTCTTTGATCCTTCCTGGTAATATTAAGTATTCAACTTCCAACTTCTTCCAATAATATCAGATTAGCTGTATTGCCTTAGGCTGATACTGTAAACTACAATAAATACATAACTTGGTGCCTGGCATTGTGGTTATGCCTTCAATCCCAACCCTTGGGCAGAGGCAGGCTGATTCTCATGAGTTCAAGGGAAGGCTTATTTAAACAGAGACAACCAGGCCAGCCAGGGCTACATAATGAGACCCTTGTATCCAAAATAAATCCCACAAGCTATATATGGACTTCAAAATTATTACAGCAAAATTTTTAAAGTAAAACATGACCAGACGGGAGATCCAAGATGGTGGCACAGAGTGCACACAGTATCTAAACTGAGAATAGAACTACTGACAGGCCATGCTGTGGACTGCAAAACCCCAATGTTTGTGTTTCCCAAGTGAAACAAGAGCCCACAATGAGGGAAAGTAGTGGGCCCAACCTCAGATCATCCTGCTAAACATCAAGGAAAAACTCCCAGGATCCAACCAGCATGGCCTCAGGCTCAGGCCACACACTCATTCCCACTGGGTCCTGGAGTGGTGTGGCCCCAATTGACATGCAGATACCTTCTAGGTACTGGAAGCTCATGGGTGTATCCTTGGACTCTCCCATGGAGTGGATACCTTAGGCCATAGGCCCTTACCTTCTGTGGATACCTTCCAGGTGCTGGTGGCTTGTGGCTCCAAAGGTTCCAAATTCAGGAACCCAGGTTCACTGTGCCAGGTGTGCAGATCCAACAACGGAAACAACCCCAGCCACTGCTCCAAAGCTCAACCCATCCTCTAAGCTCACAGGTACCCCGAAATGGTTGTGTCCAGTAAGCACAGTGTCTGAGCACAGTGTTTGGGCATTAGGACCTCATTATCCTTGGAACAAGAAATCTAGTAGCAGGGCAGCTGAGTCCAGGACTTTCCTTGGTGAGAGGAAGGTCCCCAGGCTCATGAGGAGCCCACTTGTCTTCAAAGTCATACATCTGAGGAGAGCCACAGGCAAGTCCCTGAGAACTAACCACCAGTCTGACCATTTGCACCCTGCAGGAACATCCAGCTTTCTACCTAGGGCTCTTCCTGCACCCCTGAGAACTCCAGAAGGCAACAGGATCTACCAGCCAATGCAATAGACAACCAGGTGGCTAGAGACAAGCATTAAAACACAATTAATAAAAATCAGAGCAATATGGAACCTTCAGAATCAAGTTATTCTAGGGCAAGCATCCCTAGATCCACTAACAATTGAAACACAAGAAAATGACATTAAATCTATGCTTATGAAAATGATAATGGAAGAAATGAATAAGATCCTTAAAGAAAAACAAGAAGGTACAGGCAAACAGTTTGAGGCTTTTGGAGAGGAAATGAATAAATCACTCAAAAATTATAAGAAAATGCAAACAGATGAAGAAAATCGGTTCAAGATCTAAAGACGGAAATAGAAACAATAAAGAAAGTACAAACTGAGGAAATCTTGAACGTAGGGAAGAAAATAGGAACTACAGAGCTAAGAATTGCCAACAGAATGCAGAGATGGAGGAGATAATCTCAGGTATAGAGGATACATGGAAGAAATAGATGCATCCATCAAAGAAAATGTTAAATCTAAAAAAATCCTGACACACAAAAAAATCCAAGAAATCAATGACACCAAGAAAAGATAAAACCTAAGAACAGTAGGAATAGAAGAAAGAAAAGATTCCCAGCTCCAAGGCTCATAAATTTCCCCAATCTTAAAAAAGAGATGCCTATAAACATATAAGAAGCCTACAGAACACCAAATAGATTAGACCAGAAAAGAAAATTCTACTGTCACATAATAATCAAAACACTAAATGTAGAGAACATAAATAAATAAATAAATGCAAAAAGGGAAAAAGGGCAAGTAATGTATAGTGGCAAAACTGTCAAAATCTCACCTGACTTCTCAGCAGAGATCACAAGTCAGAAAGGCCTGGGCAGACATCTTTCAAGACGACATCCTAAGAGACCATGGAGGCCAGTCCAGCCTACTGTATCTTACTATATCCAGCAAAGTTTCAATCATCATAGATGGAGAAAACATGATATTCCATGACAGAAACAAATTTAAACAATATGTATGCATGAGCCCAGCACTACAGAAGATGCTAGAGGTAAAGCTCCCACCCAAGATGGTTAACCACACCCTCTCCCCAAAATACCCCACAGGATATAAATAAAATCACTACAGCAAAACCAAAAGGAGAAGTCACACAAACATACTTCCACAACTAACATCAAAATAAAAGATTCTAGCAATCACTGGTCATTAATATCTGTCAACATCAAAGGACTCAACTCTCTAATAAAAAGACATAGACTAACAGAATGGATGCATAAACAGGACTGATAATTCTTCTGATACACGAAACACAGCTTAGCCACAAAGAGACATTACTTGAGCGTAAAGGGCTAAAAAAACTTTCCAAGCAAACAGACCCAAGAAGCAAGCTGGAGTAGCCATTATAATGTCTCATAAAATAGACTTTCAACCAAAATTATTCAAGAGATATGAAGAAGAACACTTTATACTCATCAAAGGAAAATTCCACCAAGAGGACATATCAATTCTGGTCATCTATACTCCAAATACAAGGGCACCCACATTTGTAAAAGAAACATGTATAAGGCTTAACCCACACATCAATCCCCACACATTAATAGTGGGAGATTTCAACACCCCACTATCACCAAAGGACAGATCAATGAAACAGAAAATAAACAGAGAAATAATGACACTATCAAATGTCACGAATCAAATGGACCTAACAAACATCTAAGGAACTTTTCACCAAAACATAAAAGGTTATACCTTCTTCTCAGCACTTCATGGAATCTTCTCCAAAATTGACCATATAGTCAGTCACAAAGCAAGCCTCTACAGATACAAGAATATTGAAATAATCCCTTGCATTTTATCAGACTACCGTGGACTAAAGCTAGTTATCATCAATAACAGAAATAACAAAAGCTTACATATGACTGGAAACTGAACTACTCTCTACTCAGTGATAACTGGGTCAGAAAAGAATGCAAGAAAGAAATTAAGACTTATTTGAATTCAATGAAAATGAAGGTACAAAACTCCAGGACACAATGAAGGCAGTGCTAAGAGGAAAGGTCATAGCACTAAGTCCCTTTGTAAAGAAATTTAAGACATCACATACATGCAACTTAATGGTACACCTGAAAGCTCTAGGGAAAAAAGGAAGCAGAAACACTCAAGATGAGGAAATGGCTTGAAATGATAAAAATCAGGGATTAAAATCAATAAATTAGAAACAAAGAGAATAATGCAAAAAAATCAAAGAAACTAAGAGCTTGTTCTTTGAGAAAATCAACAAGATAGACAAACTAACTAAAAGGCAGAGACACACTATCCAAATCAACAAATCAGAAATGAAAAGGGAGACATAACAACAGACATCAAAGAAATCTAAAGAATCATTTGGCCGTACTTCAAAAGGCTATATGCAACAAAATTTGAAAATTTAAATGAAATGAACAATTTTCTTGATAGATTCCACTTGCCAAAGTTGAATCAAGATCAAGTAAACACATTAAATAGTCCTATATCCACTAAGTGAATAGAATCAGTCATCAAAAGTCTCCCAACCCCTACCCCCCCCCCAAAAAAAAATCCCAGAGCCAGATGGTTTCAGTGCAGAATTTTGCCAGACTTTCAAAGAAAAGTTAATACAAATACTCTTCAAACTCTTCCCCAAAATAGAAACAGAAGTAGCATTACCCAATTCATTCTGTGAGGTCACAGTCACCTTGATACCTGAACCACACAAACACCCAACAAAGAAAGAGTATTTTATACCAATTCCACTAATGAAATTGCTTCAACAATACTCAATAAAATACTTGCAAACTAAATCCAAGAACACAACAAAAATATCATCCACCATTACTCAGTAGGCTTCATCCTAGGCATGTAGGGGTAGTTCAATATATGAAAATCCATCAGTCTAATCCACTATATAAACAAACTTAAAGAACAAAGCCATATGATCATCTACTTAGATGCTGGAAAAGCATTTAGTGAATCCAATACCCATTCATGTTAAAAGTCTTGGAGAGATCAGGGATAAAGGGCACATACCTAAATATAGTAAAGGCAACATACAGCAAGCCAATAGCCAACATCAAACTAAATGGAGAGAAAATTAAATCAGTTCCACTGAAATGAGGGATATCTCCATATCTCTTCATTATAGTACTTGACATCATAGCTAGAGCAATAAGACAACTAAAGGAGATCAAGGGGATACAAATTGGAAAGGAAGAAGCCAAATTATCACTACGCAATGATGATATGATAGTATACATAAGTGACAGCAAAAACTCTACCAAGGAACTCCTACATCTGATAAACATATTCAGCAAACTGGGTGGATAAAAAGTGAACTCAAAATAATCAGTAACCCTCCTGTATACAAAAGAAAAGCAGGCTGAGAAAGAAATTAGGGAAACTACGTCGTTTATAATAACCACTAATAATATGAAGTATCTTGGTGCTACTCTAACCAAGCAAGTGAAGGACTTGTATAAAAAAAACTTCAAGTCTCTGAAGAAGGAAGCTGAAGAAGATAGTAGCAGATGGAAATATTTCCCAAGCTTGTGGATCAGGAGGATCAACATACTAAAAATGGCCATTACCAAAAGCAATCTACAGAGTCAATGCAATCCCTATCAATTCTTTACAGAACTTGAAAGATCAATTCTTAACTTCATATGAAAAAACAAAAATCCCAAAATAACTAAAACGACCTTGTACCATAAAAGATCTTCTGGAGGAATCTCCACCCCTGATCTCAAGCTATACTACAGAGCAACGGTAATGAAAAAAATGGTAGGGGCATAGAAATAGACTGGTTGATCAATAGAATTGAATCAAAGACCCATAAATGAGTCCATACACCTATGGACACATGATTTTTAACAAGCCAAAACCATACAGTGAGAGAATGATAGCATCTTTAACAAACGGTATTGGTTTAATTGTGTATCTACATGTAGAAAAACGCAAATAGATCCATATTTATCACCCTGCACAAAACTAAAATCCAAGTGGATTAAAGACTCAACATAAAATAGACACACTAAATCTGTTTGAAGAAGAAATTCAGAAGAACCTTGAACTCGTCATAGGAGACAACTTTCTGAACAGAACACCAACAGCTCAGGCTCTAAGATCAACCATTAATAAATGGGACCTCATGAAACCTAAAAGCTTCAGTAAAGCAAAGAACACTGTCAACAGTACAAACCAACAGCCTACGGACTGGAAAAAGGTCTTCACACCCTACATCCAACAGAGGGCTAATATCCAAAATACATAAAGAACTCAAGAAACTAAACACCAATAAGCCAAATAATCCAATTAAAAAGTGGGGTACAGAGCTGAACAGAGAATTCTCAACAGAGGAATATTGAATGGCAGAAAAGCTCTTAAAAGAAATGTTCAAAATCCTTAGTCATCAGGGAAACACATATCAAAAGGACCTGAATGGCTAAGATCAAAAACTCAAGTAACAAAGTGACAGCACATGCTGGCAAGAATGTGTAGAAAGGGGAACACTCCTCCATTGCTGTTGGGAGTACAAATTTGTAAAACCACTTTGGAAGTCAATCTGGTGCTTTCTTAGAAAACTACAAATAGTGCTACCCCAAGACCCAGTTATACCACTCCTGGGCATATACCCAAAAGATGCTCCACCACACAAGAAGGACGTTTTTCAACTATGTTCATAGCAGCTTTATTCGGAATAGCCAGAATCTGGAAACAACCGAGATGTCCCTCAGCTAAGGAATGGATACAGAAATTGTGGTACTGAGACTGATACACCACCTGAGGGCCACGCATGGAGAGGACCTAGACATCTTCCCCTAACCCCACCTGCCCAGGTGTAATTGAGAGGCAGCTCAGTCTCCATGTGGGTCACCTAACATGGAGAGCAGGCGCTGTCTCTGACATGGACTCTGTTGCCTGCTTCTTGATCTCTTTCCTTTGGCTGGGCAGCCTTGCCTGGCCACAGAGGAAGAGGATATGGGCAATCCTGATGAGACTTGATAGGCTGGGGTCATATGATAGGGGAGGAGAGCTCCCCTTTTCTGAGGACTAGGGAAGGGAGGTTGGGGCACAGAGGGAAGGAGGGTAGGACCTGGAAGAGATGAAGGAGGGGCCTATAAAATTGGGGTGTAATGTGAATAAATTTTAAAAATTATTTTAAAACTGAACAGATGCAGTTAATTGTAGTATTTTGTTCAATTTCAGTAAAAAAATCCACATTATTTTTTCACATATATGCAAGAGAAAAAAAGCATATTTTATCATACTGTGTCTGAAAACTGTTATATTTCATACTTCCAACCCATCTCAAATCATGTACTTGAAGTAGTTGAGATATAGTTATATTTCATTAAATTTATTGTAGGTAAAGGAGAGTTACATACCTATGAATATTCTTTTCCCGTAACCAAATTGATTATCAGCTCAAGCTAATGTTGATTAAAACTCAGTAAAATGCAAACAGGCTCTTACTCTTTCTAGCTGGCTACATACCTAAGAACCATCTGTGGCCAGTGTCTGGCTAAAAAATCAGCTTTTTCCATCTAATCTTTGTACTTCTTATGATTTTAAGAAACATGATTCATGTGTAATTTAACACACACGCTTTGGTATATGTCTCTGTGGGTTTTGAGAGCTACATGCAGTTGTATTACTAACTTCACAATCGCAATATGGCCTTTGGCACATACTCAACCCTTGTAGCAACCTTTCCCACTGAGAAACCTCCGCTTGACCTCTTCAAGACTCCAGCTTTGCCTTTTGTAGATAGAAGTTTAGTAGAATAATATCGAATGTAAACTGTAGAGTCTAGCTTCCCCTGGCCTAGAAGAATGCATCTCAGAGTGGTGTGGTACAGTGTTCATGTTTACTGCACTGCATTCTGGGAGTGTGCTGGAGCTGGTCCTCATCAGACTAAGAGCATTTAGGTTGTTGCTTCCAGTTTTGTATGGTTGTGATTGAAACATCTATAAATATCCTCAGGAACATTACCTTAAACGTAAAGAAATTATTGCCAAATTAAATATAGATATATGTTCATTAGGCCATCAAAGTTTTTTTTAAAGTGGCAGATCATTTTTAAGGCTATGAGTATTGTCACTGTTTCACACATTTCTCAACACTTGGTATTATCAGGTTGGTGTGTGTGTGTGTGCATGTGTGTGCATGCATGCATGTGCTCACATGCATTTAACCATTCTGATTACAGTCTGGGTGCTTTCTATCACTTGTTCGTTCATTTTTCACTTCTCTAGTGACTTTATTTGAACTCTCTACATGGACAGAGAAACTATAACTCCTTTAGTGAGCCCCCGTGTCCCAGTTTTCTGTCTATTCATTAATATTTCTTTGCCTATCTGTTTCTAGTGCCTGCCCTCTATTCTATCTACTTTTATAACCTTCAGTGACCATTCTTGGTCCAGATGGACAGCTGCTTCTAAACTCCACAGGGGCTTCTCCCCTGCACTGACCTTTGTCAGACCCTTACTGTAGTTCTGATACTAAAGACAGCCCTCGGCAGATCATACTAATTGCTTTTTCTCAGCAGATCCCTAGTTTCCTTGTCCTGAGGTCACAGGGACATGGCCAACAGATGAACATACCACCTGGACACCATGATCTGCCAAGGGACCTGCAGTCAGTGTCCCTCTGCACCTCAATCTGATGCCCAGAGGGGAAGTGAGCCTTGCCAGCCCGATACAATTTCACTAACTTTTCCTGGGGCGATGAATCCAAATGTTTGTTCACCCAAGATAGGGCATCAAAAGTGAGAGTCCAACAAAGTCCAGCTTGGAGAATCTGTAAATTTATAGCACTAGTCAAAGGTTATTTCCAGGATCAGCTGTGTCACCACAAAGCTCCATTTCCTCATAAGTGATGGTTTCATGCAAACAGCATTGTGGACTCAACCTTTCACTTAATCTTCCTATGTACTGGAGCATCTTCCAAGATCACTTACACATATAGGAGGGCAGGAAGGAATAATGGCTACTATTTCAGCTGAGGGTCTTGTAACACTTTCTTCTTTCTTCTCCTTTCAGGGTTTGTTGGTAGTCTGTTAACATTACAATACACCTAGCTATTTTTGTGCTGTTCTCAACTAGCAGCCATGGCTACCTAGCCAAGGTGATCTTTAAGATGGTGATCATATTTGCCCAAAGAATAAAGCCATGCTACAACAGAGAGTTGTATGCTTCTCATTAGACTTGCAGGAACACCAGCAGCAGCCATACTAATGATTTCACCCTACATTTGGAAAAAGAATAGGTAAAGTTAACGGAATGCCATGTGCTTCCTCGGATGAAGCCTGAGTGTAATTCTGCCACACTCGGTACAGCAAAACTAAGAAGTACTGATGATTCCTTTCTGTCAGAAAAGTGTGCACATGAATGTCTCCAAATACATAGATACGGACACGAATATTAGGATGTGGAATGAATCTATTTCAAACTTGGGTTGCAACCAAAGAGAGATAGTTCTTGGCCTGAAAGATCCAGTAGCTAACTGGATCAAACTGATCATCTATTTACCTAAATCAGACAGGAAGGCAAGAAACATCCCAGAAATGATGCTCAAACCACAAACCATCTACACCCAAATGTAATGTCCTGGGGGTTTTCAGGACAGTAGGGAGATTGCTGTGGTATTGTGTCCAGCTTCTGGAGATTTCCATGGAAATACCTCTTGCCTACAGTGTTGTGGTTAGTTTAGAAGAAAGGCTTAATAAATGTTTATTATTGGGCTAATTATTATTACGGCAGCATTTTCTAACTCTCTAGCAATGAATGAGAGCACAGATACTTGATGTATCTTAAAATGAACCTTTACCTGTGGCAAGGCAGATATTATCTCCTAAGCTATCTTCCAATAACTCCCAGTCTCCATCCCATTCCATCTACTTCTTATAATTTCTATTTGGGCTACCTCCCATCCTTAATGCCAAAATTCTTGCTATTGTTCTGCATTTCTTTCCCTGTGGAACTTCAGAGTCCCTTCTTTGGGCCACATGGCTCTCTTCTATCCCATGGCGATTCTCCACCTTGCTCCTATCTCCTTCTATTTCCCAAGATTCTCTCTGTCTTATGAAGCCCAGAACCTTAGCCATGCCTTTCCCATTTGCCTGCCCAGGTATGTTGGATTTTTTTATTAAATATTTTTTACACATACATTTACATCATTACACATATATACAATAAATTACCTCCAGCAAGAAGAACCATGGAACAATCAGGAATCATATAAATGTTACGTTCTTACTGTTTTGGCTATTTGTATTTGACAGTCTTGAAGAAAACATCTTTCCTATCTTGGTGTGTCTAAAATTGTGAATGTATTTTTCTATATGAATTTGAGAATTGATCTTTCAATATCTTCAAAATATTTTGTAGGTATTTTGATAGGGATTGCGTTGAATCTGTAAATTGCTTTTGGTAAGATGGCCATTTTTACTATGTTGATTCTCCCGATCCACGAACAAGGTAAATCCCTCCATCTTCGGATGTCATCTTCAATCTCTTTCTTCAGAGGTTTAAAGTTTTTTTCGAATAAGTCCTTCACTTGCTTGGTTAGAGTTACTCCTAGATATTTTATATTGTTTGTGGCTATCATGAAGGGAGTAGTTTTCCTAATTTCTTCTTCTGCCTGTTTGTCATTTGTATACAGGAAAGCTACTGACTTTTTTGAGTTTATTTTGAATCCTGCCAATTTGCTGAAGGTGTTTATCAGTTGTAGGAGTTCTCTGGTCAAATTCATATGGAGAAATAAAAAATGCAGAATAGCAAAACAATCCTATACAATAAAAGATCCTCCAGAGGAGTCTCCATACCTGATCTCAAGCTGTACTACAGAGCAACAGTAATTAAAACAGCATGGTACTGGCAAAGTAATAGGCTGATGGATCAATGGAATCGAATTGAAGACCCAGAGATGAATCCACACACATTTGCTCACTTGATATTTGACAAAGAAGCCAAATCTATTCAATGGAAAAATGATAGCATCTTCAACAAATGGTGTTGGGCTAACTGGATGTCTACATGTAGAAAAATGCAATTAGACCCTTATTTGTCACCATTCACAAAACTCAAGTCCAAGTGGATTAAAGACCTCAACTTAAAACCAGAGACATTAATTCAGTTAGAGGAAAAAGTGGGGAAGAGCCTGGGACATATAGGCACAGGAAACAACTTCCTGAACAGTACACCAACAGCCCAGGCCTTAATGTCAACAATTAATAAATGGGACCTCATGAGGCTGAGAAGCTTCTGTAAGGCAGGAGACACTGTCAGTAGAACAAAGCGACAGCCCGCACACTGGGAAAAGATCTTTACCAACCCTTCATCTGACAAAGGTTTAATATCCAAAATATATAAAGAACTGAAGAAATTAAATACCACAAAACCAAACAACCCAATTGGGAAAAAGGGCTTGGAACTTAACAGAGAATTCTCAACAGAGGAATATCAAATGGCCGAGAAACACTTAAAGAAACGCTCATCCTCATTATTCATCAGAGAAATGCAAATCAAAATGACACTGAGATTCCATCTTACATCCATCAGAATGGCTAAGATCACAAACTCAAAAGACACCACATGTTGGCGAGGATGCGGAGAGAGAGGAACACTCCTTCATTGCTGGTGGGAATGCAAACTAGTACAACCACTTTGGAAAGCTATCTGGGGCTTTCTCAGAAAAATGGAAATAGGACTTCCTCAAGACCCAGCTATCCCACTCCTTGGAATATACCCAGAAAATGCCCTACCACACAACAGGGACATATGCTCAACCATGTTCATAGCTGCTGTATACATAATAGCCAGAACATGGAAACAGCCTCAGTGTCCCTCAGTAGAAGAATGGACTAAGAAACTGTGCTACATTTACACTATGGAATACTACTCAGCTATTAAAAACAAGGAATTCCCGAAATTTGTGGACAAATGGATTGATCCAGAAATTATCACAATCAGTGAGTTCACCCAGAAGCAAAAAGAGACAAATGGTATATACTCACTTATATCAAAACACTAGTCCAAGGAATACATCCCATGAAAAACTTTACTTACCAAGAAAGTGGGTCAGAGGAGAGGACATCCTATTGAGACTTGAGATGAGAGTAGCATGGAAGAATGGGGAAATAGTAGGATCCACAGGGTCCTGGAAACCTACAAGAAGAACTTTATGACAGGCAGATCTGGGTCCTGGGGTCCTCCTCAAACTAAGGCACCAGACAAGGAGAAAAAAGGCAAGTGAACTTCGAACCCCTACCAAGACCTAGCCAACGAACAGGATATTCTCCACCGTTGAGTGGAGAGTGAGATCTGACTCTCACACAAACTCTGGTGCCCCTTTTCTGACTACGTTCCCTGGAGGGGGAGACCTGGTGGCACTCAGAGGAAGGATAGCAAGTTACCAAGAAGAGACTCAATATTCTAAGAGCATATATAGGGGAGAAGGGGGGACGTGGGAGGGAGGGAGGAATGAGAGGAAACAGGGGAAGGGCTAACAATCGAGATGTAATATGAATAAATTAATAAAAAAAAAAAAACAAAAAACAAAACCCCAAAAAATTGTGAATGTAAATAAATATCTATTATATCTCAACTTTATCAACTTAAAACATCTATCTAGATCTAAAAACATCTTAATCCCTAAAAAACTAAGCCTGATTGTTAAACTAAACTGTCTGGTCTTCAATCCCCTCAGAGACCTGAGAAGGAATAAAATTAATTTCCTGAGTATACACGGGCTGCAGGTTAGCAGTTTCCCAAACAAGATGACAGAGACAGTTTGTTTAGACAAGGTCTTCAAAAACTTCAGAGACATACAGAATATGGCATTTTAAAATGTTTTTATTATTTTAAAGATTCATTGACAATGAGATCGGTTAACTCCTGGCAACACCCAGCCTACCTCAAAGAGAATGATTAGCATCAAAGAACCTCCTTGCCACTGGGCAAAATGTCCTCCTTTCTTCCACAGACAGAATTCTGCCTAAAAGAGGGCAAGCTTGGATGCAGGCAGAGTCAGCCAAACTCTGCCAAGACAGGATAAACAAGTCCTCAATAGTTCCTGCCTCACAAATATGTCTGTCAGATATTTTGGGCCAGAAGGCTGAAGATGATGCTCCAAAGTTATAGAGAGTGTGTTGGTTTTTTGTTAGTCTAATAGGGGTAAGTTCTTAGGCAAGGTTACCAACATTTTGGGGTATAAAGACAGCAAGCATTAATTAGCATCAAAATATGCCAGATCTACCTCCAATACTTCAGCTTTGTGTTTTCTCTTGGTTGTGATTGTTCGACTTTTCTGTGTGACTCATAAAAGTTGACCATCTTAATGGTGAGTGGTGCTCTCATCAGGGAAATGGAACAAGCACATTTTGTTTACTTAACATGCTCATCCTCTGTGTGTTTTCACATTCCTGTTTCCAGGGAAGGATGTCACAGGCCCTTTCTAGCAACAGTGGCTCATGGACTCAGAGTCTGACCTGGTCATGTTCTTTCAGGAAGTAAACAGTTAGGCCCCGAGTGTGAGTTGCAGGGAGGCAACTGGTTTAGGAGAGAGTTCTCTCAGAGACTAGAAAATATGAGATCAGCTTTGTGGCCAGAGGGAACACCAGAAAAGGCTTGCCTTTGGTAAGAGGGTTCTACAGAAAGTAATGTAAGATTACATTCTCTAGAGAGAATGGAAGGCAGCCAGATGTAGTCATCGCCTTTGGCGATGGATGTTGGGAGGTTGGGAGCTGGAGAGATGTTGTGCTGTCAGGAGGATAATGGTTCAAATCCTAGTACCACTTAACAAGACAGGCACCAAGAAAGTGCCTCCAATTCTGGCTTCATGGTATATGATGCCCTTTCCAGGCTCATGCACACATGCTACACATAGTTTCTTACACACATACAAATAAATAAGTGAAATTAACCTTTAAAAAATACCAAGGCTGTCTGGGAATGTGTGAGCACTGAGTTTTCCCAGAATACACTGACTGGAACCTGTTGTGACAGGAAGGGTACAGCTAAGGACTCATGCTTCTTGCACACCGAGGCTCATCGTATTTACACACATCCTCTGCCTCCTCCTTCAGCTCAAGGTAACAGTCTAACCATCTGTCCTGTCCATTCCTGGCTCCCTGTCAAATTCCTCAGGTGCTGTTCTTTCTGGATAGTTCTGTTCTCCTGACATTCTCTGTTCATTTGTTTGAGGCTTTTTTGTCTGTCTTATTGGGTTGGTATTCTCTTCCAAAGCCAGTAAGATTACTACAAAAAAAAAAAAAAAACAAACAAACTATAAAAAGCCCTTAGTTCATCAACTAAAGTGTGTCATTTAGGAGAAGAGAACAAACAAACAAACAAAAATACCCTTCCTTGGTGAAACTTCTCCTTGCCTCCCATTGCTGTTCCTTCAGAGAGCTGTGGTGAATTTCAATGAACCACCATCCTTGAAGAATGGAGGCTAAGGAAAATGGGAACTTCCACACATCTCAGTGTTGTCCGGTGTATTAGTTATTTTTCTTGTTGCTGTAACAAACACCTGGCAAATGCAATTTGAGGACAGAGGGGCTTATTTTGCCATGCAACTTGGCTGCATGGTGGGAGAGCCATGGACGCAGAAAGCTGAGGCATCTGGCTGCATCATGCCCATAGTCTGGAAGCAGAGATAGATGAAAAAAAAAAAGCTGGCTTTCTCCCTTCTATTCAGATTGGGTCCCCAGTCCCTGGAATAACACATCCCCACATTCAGGATGGAACTTCCTTCCTCAGTTAAATCGTTTTGGAAACACCCTGAAGTGTATATTTAGAGATGTCTTTCCATCGGGACTCTAAATCTGGCTCAATTGACAATCAAAACACATCCAGCAACCCTGCTATTCAACCACATGTGTGTGTGTGTGTGTGTCTGTGTGTGTATGTGTGTGTGTGTGTATACAAATTTCTACTGGAGGGCACACATGCAGCACACATGCACACATACAACCCCCATACATGCTATCTTGTTTTTTAATACACACACACACACACACACACAGTATTTTATTTTACACACACACACACACACACACACACACACAATCTTGTTTAGGTTTTGGCTTTGGAATATGCTGGCAATTACAGTCATGAGTCTCTGTTATACAACATTGTAATTCTAAGCCTCTGTCTATTTTCCAGCATGTAGAATAAAAGTTTAAGTGGAATTTTCACTCAGCATAGGGTGCATGTAATTGATAAATCAAGTCCAGCTACTTGTTTTGCAGTGGTGTTCTTTATTCCTTTAAAGTATAAGGGCATGAAAATCCCAGTACATTAGGATCTCTGGCAAGAGTACTCTGTGATATCTTCCAGGATATTTGTCAGCCAAATAGAGAAAAGAAGATAAACCACTGATTTTTAAAGTCACCTAAAGATGATTTATAAATTGTACAAACTTATACAGCGAGCCAGAGGTGTGAACTCTCTTTGATGGAGCGTATGGTACATAATGTCTACCTTACTTCTAAGAGGTATTGGTGGACACCATAAAGGGTGCTCCCTTGGTGTCATCAAAACCTGCCTACTGGAATCCCTTGAGCTAAAACAACTCTCTCTGGAAGGGGTAAACCCTTCAGTCATTCTCAGAGGAACTGTTAATAGTTGATTTAAAATAATATTCTCTGGAATAAAGACAAAGACAGGCAAAGTGGTGAAATTCTGACGTGTAAGATGGGAGGGAGTCGGTAGGGATTTGGTATAGGGTACAAAGGAGAACAAGAGACCTTGGGGGAATGTGACATTCCTTACTGCATTCCTTTTCTTCTCCTTTGTACTCCATGTAAGATGCTGGTGATTCTTTCAGAGTGTCTCGAAGGCTACTGTCATTCTGGCCCATCGTGGTTCTCCATCTCTCACCTTTTTCCTAGGTAGCAGGTATCAAGGGGATATTCCTGGCAAACAAGAAGGTGGATGAGCAGGTGAAGACGTACATCACTTACAACAAAGGCAGGGATTGGCGTCTACTACAAGCTCCAGATGTGGACCTGAGAGGAAACCCAGTGCACTGCTTACTGGTCAGTTATCCAGGCCCCATGTGGAGCTCACAGGGCAGGTCACATCCCTGGGGGTGTTGTATCAAGGGCTCGCTTCTGTCATTAGGTCTTAGGAACTTGGCTGGTGCTGAGCAATAGTGTGAGCACAGGGCTACAGGCTCAGACCACTATTCTAACTGAATGGAAGACTTAGTGAATTGCATGGGCCTTGATTTATAATAATTACCATCCTATAGCCAATGGGAAAAAGAAAGAAGTAAAGAATGAGTCTGTACTTATCATTAAAAGTCCAAAACAAGACTCAATAGTGTTAGCCCATGTGTTAACTGATAGTTTGTTTAGTGCTAAGTAGATTAAAGGTAAACAAAGATTACCTTGGAAACTCAGGATTGTCTACACAGAATTGCCAATTAACCTGTTAGATTTTTGAAGGTCCTTGCTATGAAAATATTGAGGCAGATAGTGTGGAGGACATGATATCTAAGAGGGCATATCTACTCCAAAGTGCCTCAACTTAAAGTGATAAAGAAAGATAGTTAACAATAATATAATCATCAGTTCCCTGTTTGCGAATGCCTGCAGTCATTCTAAGATCTCAGATACGCAACTGGGTTTGTCCTGAGCCAAAAATTGTCTTCTGCCTTTGACTCAAAGACCTTTGCAAGCCAAGTGAGTTCTAGACAGTGCATTAAAATCTAAAGATATAGTCACGTCTATGGGAGGCAAGGCCACTACCATTTTGTAATTTTCAATCTGTCTCTATACTTTGGTTTGTTTAGTGTTTGTTGTGACTTTGGTTTGAATACTAGGAATGTCATACAAATGGCTACCTACCCATTGGAACAGCTCATGCAATCATTGGCTGATATATTCTCTTTTTGCTGTTAAACCTTGATGTTGCTTCATCTTACACTCCTCATCTAATTTTTCTCTTTATCTCAATTTGCTTTCATCATATTTATTTTTATTTCCTAGGATTATCTCTATATTTCACCAAAACCTTTTCTATAATGGACATAGGAAAATAAATGGAGAGCAGATCAGTGGTCAGTGAATTTCAGATAATGGCTTAAAATGTTTTAAGTAAAATTATAAGCAAGATCAAAATATACAAACATATAGAGGCTCAAGAAACTAGCTGGGAAGCTGGTCTAGATCAGGCATTTTCCCCCTGGTGGTCCCTCCGAGCTCTAATAAGCAGGGTTTGGTGGTTACCATCATCCCTGGAAGGGCACGTGTCACCTTCTGTGAAGGAAAGGAGTAGGGGGCTTCCTAAAGCTAACCATGAACTAGAGTTTGAAGGCTGTATTGACTGCAGAAGAGTGGGGAAGGCATTTGGGAGAGAGAGAGAGAAAGAGAAAGAGATATGATTGGGATAATTTCTCATGTGAAGTGCTGGATACATCAGGCAGATGAGTCTGAAGTTCAGCATCCAAACTGTTGCTGTTCCTACAGAATGCACATCCAGAAGCCCCATCTTTTATAGTCCAGGGTATAGTGAGATAATGGCCGGAGTTTCCTTGAATGAAATGCTTTTCATCTTTGTTCTAGCCCTTCTGTTCCTTACACCTGCATCTGCAACTCTCTGAAAACCCATATTCCTCTGGAAGAATCTCCAGCAAGGACACAGCCCCTGGACTTGTGGTAGCCACAGGTAAGAAATGTGACCTGGGCTGCTTTTTCACTGAGGGCTTCTGGCATAAGTTTTGTGGTGTACCTGTGGGTCACAAATTCATTTGAACATTAGGTGGAAACTCTCCAGAAAGTGAGCAAGATTGTATAATCCTCAAAGCCCTTCTTAAGAAACTACGATGCAAGGAGCTTTGGACAGTCTCAGCTTCTAGGTTAATTTATCCCACCCCAGGTCCCAGTGCAGTCCTCTGCAGCTAGCGAAAGGCCGACACTCCTGTCAAAGTCAACTGACTGATCAGAGAGATTATAACAGGGAATTCTCAGCTTGAGAAAGTGTGCAGTATGAACTTCCCAGCTCTCCAAATATCAGGTAGGGCAGTTTTCTCTTTCCACAGAATATACTTTACAGAAGGTTTCACCCCAGAGCTGTTTTTAATCAGGAGGTCTCCAGTACATTTAAAGGTTTGTTTACACATGATTAAGCACTTGGCAGAGAGCCTGGGGAAAGGGGCAGAAAAACTTCAAGTTGCAACATTGGAGCCACTGTCCACTGAACATCAATCAAACATGACGATAAAGCAACTCTGAGGTGAAATGAAAGTCTCTGGGGAATGTGCCTGGGTTAGCATGCATCTGATTTGCATATGCCTTTTCAGGAATACGTTGTTGGTGTAACGCAAGACCAAGATGGTTTCTAATCTTAGAACTTATAGCTCTCCTGTCAGGGAGGTGGATTCTTTTTCTCCCCTCTCTAAGGAAAGCAGATTAATTATTCAGTGACTTTCTGAGGATACACAGTTTTCCTCCACCAACCCAATACTCTTGCCTCTGGATCCCTGTTCTCGTTGACATGGATTCCATCTCCAAGGCCCCAATCCAGTGCACTTTCAATCACTAACAGTCTCCAAGGACTTTAGTAAACTTGCTGGCTAGTACAGCTACCATAACAGACAGCTTTCCTCATTTGGTGTGGCCAGGATCCAGAATGACCAATACTACTATTCTCACAAGAACACTGAGGTGAGCGAAGGCTCCTTTGCTCTGATCCTAGCTTGGAGTCCATATGAGTTCATTCTTCAAGCTCAGGGCCTGCTAAACTATCTGCATCCCATCAAAGTCCATAGGAAACACAAGGCTGGAGCAGACGCTATACTGGGAAGTAAAGATCACTGATGAGCAAAGACATTATTTGAATGCTTCTGGTGATATCAAGGCGTTGTTCAACTCAACCACTCAGAACTTTTGTGTTTTGATTGGCAAAACGGGGATAGTAGAGGCAACATAGCTAAATTGCAGGATTAAATGAAGGAATGAATTTCAAATGTTTCCAAATATTCAGGGTGTGTTAGCTATTCTGCATAAGATACCTCTCATCACCCTGTATTCTTGATGTTGAAGATGTCCTTGCATCAGAAGAAGGTAGTTTGGCTTCCTCCTTCAATCGTACCCATGGTCATATGTGTACATTATGTATGGGATGAAAGTCAGGAACCCTGGCGTCCCCACTATCTAAGCTGAGCTCTGACACTGACTAGGGTGATGAGTTTAGCATCGTTTTTAGCTTCTGCCCTTCGTATTCTCATTTGTAAAACAGCAATTGCTTTCTTCCTTGTGAAGATACTACAGGAAGAGAGAGAGTAGACCATATCTATAAGACTGGACAAAGTACTCAGAGTAGGTGAGATGGTATTGACCACATACACTTGGAAATTGGTCTAATGTTACATCTTTAATGAGTTAGCAGGCATTCAGACATTAAATATTCATTTTGAATATTTTGTCATGTATATAAATATTTACTAATTACCTCAACTTGCCCATAAACGCCTCAGGCTCCTTACCAGCCATGGGGCACTGTGAGAGCTAAGACATAGATGACAAGATCTTAAGCTAACCTGCTGGTTCCTGTTTCCTCTCACCTGGATCCCTTTACTTTGCTGTCCTTCACTGCCATGCAAAGGGGTGTGGGTGCTGTCCTTCAAATATCTTACTTACATTACTGCCTCTATTCTTTCCATATGCCTCAAGATCTCAGGGCTCTCTCGCTCTATTCACTCTCTCTTCTCAAATTGTCTTGTGAGCTGCGCTCACAGACACTGTGGACAAATGCATCCTTTGAGATTTCTTTCTACCTCATGTTGAAGACATCTCTGGAAAGTTGAATGGTTACTTTCAGTGACCAGAAGCCTTAGGGCTCCCCATATACTGAGCACTGGCTCCTACTACTAGTTAAGAACTTTCAGCCCTGTTGGTCACAGCACTTACAGCGCCTGACCCTCCTTCCACTTAGGCAGTGAAGCCTATTAGTCAGGTCTTCCTTCCTTCCTTGACAACATTACCCAAGCTCTTCCTATTACAGTTGTCTGATAAGTGGCTTAAAGCTTAAAGCCTGAACACGGCCAAGCATAAAATCATACTGGAAACATCCATTCTGTTTCTTAATCCAGAACCTAGTTTCTGGTTCCTGTGGTTAGCTGAATATTTCTCAAGATGTCCTTTAGTGATGGAAGATACTTCTGAAAACAGACTCTATGAAGCGGGCTCCTTTCCACCACAAAACTGTCAAATTGGTATGGCGAGGCTTTTAAAGAGAGGTTGAGAATATCAGAGTCAAAGCATAAGGAGGTTAAGAAACAGTAGATTAGGATCCAAGAGCAGTGTGGACCGTGTTTGGAAGCTCCAGTAAACAATTCAGGGAATTGCACAGATTTCTGAGCCAGGAACACCCATAATGATAGGCATTACCTCAGGGTAAAAGGTTGGAAAAATATTCCAAACAAATGGTCACAAGAAGCAAGCAGGCGTAGACATTTTAATATCGAACAAAATAGACTTTCAACCAAATTTAATCAAAAGGGATGCAGAAGGACACTTTATACTCATCAAAGATAAAGTCAACCAAGATGACATCACAATTCTGAACATCTATGCTCCCAATACAAGGACACCCACATTTGTAAAAGATCTGCTAAAAAAGCTTAAACCACACATCAATCTCCATACAATAATAGTGGAAGACTTCAACATCCCACTCTCACTGAAGGATAAGTCAGTGAAACAGAAACTAAGCCGATAAATAACGTCATTAACCAATGCCATGGGTCAAATGGATCTAACAGATATGTATAGAACCTTTCACCCAAACAAGAAAGAATATACCTTCTTCTCTGCACCCCATGGAACCTTCTCCAAAATTGATCACATCGTAGGTCACAAAGCAATCCTCAATAGATACAAGAGGATTGAAATAATACCTTGTATCCTATCAGATCACCATGCTCTTAGGCTGCAATTCAACAACGACAGATATAACAAAAAGACTACATGTACATGGAAACTAAACAGCTCTCTGCTAAATGACACCTGGATCAGGGAAGAAATAAAGAAAGAAATCAAGGAGTTTCTGAAATTCAATGAAAATGAAGGAACAACATACCCAGATTTGTGGAGTACATTGAAAGCAGTGCTAAGAGGAAAATTCATAGCACTAAGTGCCTTTAAAAAGAAATTGGAAACATCGCACATAAGCATCTTAACGACACAACTGGAAGCCCTAGAAAAAAAAGAAGCAGAAACACCCAAGAGGAGTAGACGCCTGGAAATAATCAAACTCAGGGCTGAAATTAACAAATTAGAAACTAAGAAAACAGTCCAAAGAATCAACAAAACCAAGAGCTGGTTCTTTGAGAAAATCAACAAGATAGACAGACCGTTAGCCAAACTAACTAAAAGGCAGAGAGACAGTATTGAGATTAACAAAATTAGAAATGAAAAGGGAGACATAACAACAGACACTGAAGAAATACAAAGAATCATAAGATCCTACTTTGAAGGCATATATGCCACAAAATTTGAAAATCTAAGGGAAATGGACGATTTTCTTGATCAATTTCACTTGCCAAAGTTGAGTGAAGAACAGATAAAAAAGCTAAATAGTCCCATTTCCCCTACAGAAATAGAAGCAATCATTGATAGTCTCCCAACCAAAAAAAGCCCAGAGCCAGATGGTTTCAGTGCAGAATTCTACCAGACCTTCATGGGCAAGCTAATACCAATACTCTTCAAGCTACTCCAAAAGATAGAAATGGATGGAACATTACCAAATTCATTCTATGAGGCCATAGTCATTTTGATACCTAAACCTCACAAAGACTCAACAAAGAAAGAGAATTTCAGACCAATTTCTCTTATGAACATCGATGCAAAAATACTGAATAAAATACTTGCAAAATGAATACAGGAACACATCAAAGATATCATTCATCATGATGGCCAAGTAGGCTTCATTGCAGGCATGCAGGGATGGTTTAACATATGGAAATCCATCAATATAATCCACCATATAAAGAAACAAAACCACCATATAAAAAAACCACATGATCAACTCTTTAGATGCAGAAAAGCATTTGATAAAATCCAACACCCATTCATATTTAAAGTTTCAAAGAGCTCGGGTATACAAGGCACTTTCCTCAGTATAATAAAGGCTATATACAGCAAGCCAATGGCCAAAATCAAAGTAAATGGTGAGATACTCAAGGAAATTCCTCTAAAATTGGAGGACAAGGCAAGGCTGCCCACTTTCTCCATATCTCTTCAATATAGCCAGAGCAATAAGAAAACAAAAGGAGATCAAGGGTATCCAAATGGGAAAGAAGGAAGTCAAATTATCCCTCTTTGCAGATGATATGATAGTGTACATAAGTGACCCTCAAAATTCCACCAGAGAACTCCTACAGCTGATAAACACCTTCAGCAAATTGGCTGGATACAAAATTAACTCAAAAAAGTCTGTAGCCTTCCTATACACAAATGACAAGCTTGCAGAGGAAGAAATTAGGGAAACCACACCCTTCACATTAGCCACAAGCAATATAAAATATTTAGGAGTTGCTCTAACTAAGCAAATGAAGGACTTGTTTGAAAAAAATTTCAGAACTCTGAAGAAAGAGACTGAAGATGACATGAGAAGATGGAATGATCTTCCTTGCTCATGGATTGGGAGAATTAACATAGTAAAAGTGGCCATCCTACCAAAAGCAATCTCCAGATTCAATGCAATCTCTATCAAAATACCTACACAATTTTTTAAAGACATTGAAAGTTCAATTCTGAACCTCATATGGAAAAAAAAAAAAACAGAATAGCTAAAACAATCTTGTACAATAAAAGGTGCTCCGGAGGAATCTCCATACCTGATCTCAAACTGTACTATAAAGCAATAGTAATTAAAACAGCATGGTACTGGCACAGCAACAGGCTGGTTGATCAATGGAATCGAATCAAAGACCCAGAGATGAATCCACACACATTTGCTCACTTGATTTTTGACAAAGAATCCAAATCCATTCAATGGAAAAATGATAGCATCTTCAACAAATGGTGCTGGTCTAACTGGATGTCTATGTTTAAAAAAATGCAACTGGACCCATATTTGTCAACTTGCACAAAACTCAAATCCAAGTGGATTAAAGACCTCAACTTAAAACCAGAGACATTAATTCAGTTAGAGGAAAAAGTGGGGAAGAGCCTGGGACATATAGGCACAGGAAACAACTTTCTGAACAGTACACGAACAGCCCAGGCCTTAATGTCAACAATTAATAAATGAGACCTCATGAGGCTGAGAAGCTTCTGTAAGGCAGGAGACACTGTCAGTAGAACAAAGCGACAGCCTACAGACTGGGAAAAGATCTTCACCAACCCTTCATCTGACAAAGGTCTAATATCCAAAATATATAAAGAACTCAAGAAATTAAACACCACAAAACCAAGCAACCCAATTGCGAAATGGGGCTTGGAACTTAACAGAGAATTCTCAACAGAGGAGTATCAAATGGCCGAGAAACACTTAAAGAAACGCTCATCCTCATTATTCATCAGAGAAATGCAAATCAAAATGACACTGAGATTCCATCTTACATCCATCAGAATGGCTAAGATCAAAACCTCAAAAGACACCACATGTTGGCGAGGATGTGGAGAGAGAGGAACACTCCTTCATTGCTGGTGGGAATGCAAACTAGTACAACCACTTTGGAAAGCTATCTGGGGCTTTCTCAGAAAAATGGAAATAAGACTTCCTCAAGACCCAGCTATCCCACTCCTTGGAATATACCCAGAAAATGCCCTACCACACAACAGGGACATATGCTCAACCATGTTCATAGCTGCTTTATACATAATAGCCAGAACATGGAAACAGCCTCAGTGTCCCTCAGTAGAAGAATGGACTAAGAAACTGTGGTACATTTACACTATGGAATACTACTCAGCTATTGAAAACAAGGAATTCCCAAAATTTGTGGACAAATGGATTGATCCAGAAATTATCATAATCAGTGAGTTCACCCAGAAGCAGAAAGACTCAAATGGTATATACTCACTTATATCTGCATACTAGCCCAAGGGGCATGTCCCATGAAAGCCTTCACTTACCAGGAAACTGGGACAGAGGGGAGGGCAATCTATTGGGACGCTAGATGAAAGAAGCATGGGAGAATGGAAAAGTAGAAGGATCCAGAAGGTCCTAGAAACCTACAAGTAGAACATTATAATAGGCAGATTTGGGCCCAGGGGTCCCACTCAAACTAAGGCACCAGCCAAGGACAATACAGGAGGTAAACTTTAAACCCCTTCCCAGATCTAGCCAATGGTCAGAACATTCTCCACAGTTGAGTGGAGAGTGGGGTATGACTTTCACACGTGATCTGGTGCCTTATATTTGTCCATGTCCCCTGGAGGGGGAGACCTGGTGGCACTCAGAGGAAGGACAGCAGGTTACCAAGAAGAGACTTGATACCCTATGAGCATATATAGGGGGAAGAAATCCCCCTCAGGAACAGTCATAGGGGAGGGGAGTAAGGGAAAAATGGGAGAGAGGGAAGAATGGGAGGATACAAGGGATGGGATAACCATTGGGATGTAACAAGAATTAAAAAAAAAAAAAAAAACCAGTAGATTACATTCTGAGGGGCCATGCTAGGGCTGGCAAATATATAGCTCCCTCTTTCTCCCCCTCCCTCCTTTCTTTCTTAGTAGACTTCATTAAAACATATAATGGATTACTCCACCCTTTTTCTTGACAGCACATATGACTTCTAAATTCTTTTTACCACAGTAGCAACCATGAAACCATAACCGTCTCCACATGCTTTCTTTGTATTTTTTGTGTGTTCTGCCTTGTGTAATTCTGCTGGGTGAAGTTGAAGTCTGACATCTCCATATAGCCACTTGTGTTTGGTCTATGATGGTGGACTCCCTTTTCTCAGCGGGGCTCTCCCTCCACCTGATCTACTAACCCCAGATCTTATGAAGAGTGTCACATATCCCTCAGGGATTATCAAAGAGAGGACCCTTTCCTGATATGAAAACCCAGTTATCAAACTCCATCGTATGTTAAAGAAATGCTAGTATTCTATAAATGACCTTTATTCATACCTAGAAGTTATTCCCTTACTCATAGGATAATTAAATTCTGTGTTTTCCTTCTTGTGATAGGACCCAATGCTACTGCATGTAAATGAGGTACCATACCACTGTGTGTAGATTAAGTGTCCTGGCACACTTATCCTAGCAAATCAGACACATTCACCCTCAAGTCTTCCCCACTGTCCAAGGTTTAAAAATAAAGGCTGGTTGGAATGCTCTCTCCCACTCCCTCCCTCCCTCCCTGCCTCCCTCCCCCGCCCTCTCAGGTGCTTGTGCCATTCTTCCACCTTGACCCTCTGAGACTCCATTTATTTTGTGGAAGAGTCACTGCTGGATGCCTGGTCAAGGCAGTGATAGCAGAGCTACTTTGGCAGCTGCTCTACCACTTGGTCCGTTTGCCCCCCGCCCCACCCCGCATCTCACCAGACATGTCTGACAATGAGTTTAAGTCATCTGCCTGTTTACTCTGCTGCTCAAGAGAGAGCTGTAACACTTTGGGTATCAGCATGGGCTTGTGGCGTTCACAAGTCTCCACTGCCTTCTGATACCAGAACTCTCATCCTAATAGCACTAAAGTGTAATACCCTGAAAACTCACTTACCACTTCCCCCAGGAAGACTCAGAGCCTAGCCTAGAGCACAGCCCTCGAGCCTCATCTGGAGCACTCTAAGCTGCCCCTGAGTGAGAAACTGGACCTTGGGACCTTTGACCTCAAGATCTGCCTGTTCTCATCCAGCAGTACCTGGATTGACCCTCCAGATACTGAAGCCAGGCCACCCATTAGATGCTGAATGGCACTCCCTTATACCTGAGCCTAAAGAGATGAATTTCCAGACAGATTTCTGTCTATACAGTGGTTCCCAGAGCTCCTCTCCTCTCCATCAACACCTACTCCCTGAACCCTAAGCACTGGGTTATTTTTGGAAGCTTGAGTGTCAAAACAAGTTGGCTAGCTGTGTGATCCTTGATCATGACGGGAGCTTGACAAGCTGTAGCCTGGCTTTAATTTCTCATTTTGAAGTGTTAAATGTCAGGAGCTCAATTAGCATTTTCATTACCGCATTTTTATTGTGCTCTTATTTAGGTTACAGATGTGTGGGAACTTTCCCTTCCTGTTTTGTTTAATGAAAAAAAAAATGTCAACCAGTATGATAAACTCTTACATGTATAGGGTGCTTTCTTCATTTTTAACACGTCCTCAAGTGCATTTCAACATAATAACATCATTCAGTTCTTTATTTGCACAAGCAGCCAGTCCACAATTATATATAATAATGTGTGTAGAGCACTGGTGTAGGATCTGTGATGAAACTATCTGCTAGTAATACAAGAGCAACATAAGCAGAGAAAATAAAAAGCTACTACATTTGTAAACATTTGTTTATTTTGTGTATCTTCGTTTGTGTGTGTATGGAGGCCAGAAAATAATTTGAGGGAGTTGCTTCTTTCCTTCCACCAGTCGGCCTTGAGGGTCAAATTCAATTCATCAAGGTTGGCAGTGAGTTACTTACTTAACATTTTCGGCCATTTCTTGTGTCCTGACTATTTTCTTTTTCCTGTATATATTTATTTCTTTTTGAGGTTTTTTTTTTAGTTTATTATGCTGATTTTAAACATGTATAGAACATATTTTGGGCCTTTTTCATTCCTGTTAACTTCTCTCATCTTTATCCCATTCTTCATGTAACTGTTCTTCTTCCCAATGAGCCCCTCATATTTTAACATCCCCACTCACTTCCCTCCCTTCCAATTCTGCCACTATCTCTCCATCACTTTTCTTTCCCAACTTCATGTGTTCTTGTTTTTAACCCAATGCATTCCAGTAGATTTAAGTTAATCAAGAGATAAGTCAGCAAATTTAAGTTGGAAACATCTACACATCTACACACACACACACACACACACACACACACACACACACACACACACACACCTGTATTTCCATGCTAACACACATACTTGTCTTTCTTGGGCTAAAATTATGCTTAAGGAAGAAGAAACCTCTGTTTCTTACCCTCTCTATTCATGAATATTTTATAATCTTTGCCATCTTCATTACACACCAGTCAGGGGCAATATGAAACAGTGTGGGTAGAGTAAATACTTTTCAGGTTCTTCAATATTTAGTCCTCTGAGTCTTACTATCTAAAGATGTATTTGTGTCACACTGTTCACTTTCTTTTCTCATAATTAGTTTATTTTTCCTGCTGAGTGTTTATTTTTAGGTGACATCAAAAAGTATACACAAAGAAGTTGTAAGCATCCTTTGGGGAAACTTTATTCTGATCCTACTCCCCTAACCCTGAGCACACTTAAAATGAAAACTTCCTGATTTTTTCAAATGATCCTCTTCTGTTTCAGGCAACATTGGCTCAGAACTCTCCTATACGGATATTGGTGTGTTCATCTCCTCCGATGGGGGTAACACATGGAGACAGGTAAGTGGGATGCTTTGGGAAGAAGGGAGACATTTTGAGGAATGTCTGCTTGCGAACCCCTTCCTGCAGATTCTTAGACTCCTTATGACTTTGTAGTGGAAAAATGTTTGACTGGCTATCTTTCCTGGATCTAACTGCAGTTTAGAAGGGTACTGGTAGATGGGAGGAGACCTGGGCCTGGAAAAGAAAACCTTGACTTGCACTGGCTGGTTATGGTCCCTTTGGCAATATGTATGTAACAGCTAAGTGTTGTTCTAGTTCCTGGGGACACACTGAGGAAGCTGTTTTTGTCATTAGTGTGCCAAGGACTCTTGGCAAGAAATCCTCATCAGCTTTCTCAACCTGCTTCTTCATCTGCAGAGTGAAAGGATTAGGATGTTGAAACCAGAAAAGCCATGGAAGTCAGTGTTAATTTAAAAGTTATATAGGCTCAGCAATCAGCAAATATAAGACAGCTTAATACACATGTATCTACAGGAAAATAAATTTAGTGTTATATACAATAAAACTTGGAATGATGATAGCAAAATTCTACACAGCCAGTGTGCATTTGACATATCTGGAGTGTGAACTGAATTTTCACTTAATTAAGTTTAATGTAAGTGGTCACATGTGGCTACTATATTAGTCAACACAGGCACATTTAATGTCAGCAAAGTATTAGGCAAGAACCTCAAGATTTGACATTCCTTCCTTTAATGAGTTCAAAATTAAATTGAACTAATTTCACATAAAACTAAATATAGTTCAGGGTGATTGTATTATTTTAGTGGTCTTGTTATCATGGGAAGAAAGAGTTGCCTCTTCTGGGGAAACTTGAAAAGACTTAATAATGAGAGGCGATATTTTACTAAGCCTTAAAAATAAAATTTCTAAGTGTGGAAGATAAGGGAAGGACACTGAGTATCTTTCACGTGAATTCATCAGTGGCTGTCTTACTGGTCAAGGTCCAATATAAATGGGCAAATGAAGCCTGGCATCAGCACCTCCAGTATCACCTCACCATCAACGTTGCCACTACCACCACCAAAAAACTGTTACCGAGTACTTAATAGGCAACAGCTATTTTAAGTGCTAAATCTTTCTCCAAAGGCTATAATCAAATGACTAGGGGACAGTAACCCTTCAAAATATAAGATAACTTGTTGCAAGTGTCAAAAGAGGTTAGGATCTGGAAAGCAAACACATCTAATATAAAGAATTATGATTGTCCAAGAACCTAAAGAAACACCTTGCCTGTCCAGGTAGCCATGGTTGCATTCCTTCCCGGTACCATTACCATATTGATTTTCTTCTCTTCCTCAAATTGCCTGAGCATCTGCTTTGCACATCAGTGCCTGGAAAAGGAAAAGCTGGCAGTGGTCAGCATGACAGTCTTAAGAAGGAAATGTGAGAACCAGTTTCTCCTCCTCCCTGGCTTTAGTCCAGCTTCACCATCATGTGCCCTATCACAGAGCCATCCTGTGACTAGCACAGCAAACTCTGTGTCTCCATCATATGTGAAGTAAATGTGAATGCAGCCTTAAGTCCATTGCATCATCTTAAGACTAGACATTAGTAGGACATTTTTCTTTATTGAAAAGGTAAATGTAAAGTGTAGCCGGTCTTTGCTACTTTGTTCCCAATATTTATTTTTCCCTCCTCACATTTCACTCCCTAAAACTAGATAGGATAGAAAGAAGGAGAGAGTGGAGAGAGAGAGAGAGAGAGAGAGAGAGAGAGAGAGAGAGAGAGAGAGAGAGAGAGAGAGAGAGAGAGCTGCAAATCTCAGTTCATTTTTCTTGTTTCTTCTTTGAGCACAACTGCTAAGAAACCTCAAACAACTGCTCTATAGGACCAATGACCACACACCTGCCTCTCAGGGCCCTAGCTTTTATATACCCTTTGAAAAGTTCCCAGAATTTCAAACATGACGCAATCACAGAAACTCTCTGTAACCAGCAAAACCAGGCCTCTGCTAGAGCAAAAGCCAAATCATAGTCAGCTGCTTCAAAGTAGCCCTATATCCCTACACCTGGGATTAAAATGAAAACATATTCTTATAACAGTTCTGTGTTCTTTATTCTTTTACACAGAATAAAGGCATATTTAGACACACAATTCACAATTTTGGAGCCTGAAATTTCAACAAGGTACTAGTTTAGGCACAGACACAACATGCAAGAGGAAGGCATTGATTTGCCATGGATGAAGGCAGAGTGAGATGGAGGAGCAACTTACCACTGTGCAGTTGGTATATGACACCTTACCACTTAGTGGTCCCATCACTTCTTAATATCACCATACCAATAACCAATATTCCAAAATGTGAACTACTTGAGAACATTTCATTCCAAACCATGGCACATTGCATTATGGATATTTATGTTGTCATCTTCTGAAGCTCTCCTGGATGCTTGAAGTAAAGCAGAATGTATTATAACTATTACTACCATGTTTAAGCTTTGCCATCTCTTTTCCAAGTTTATGCAAAAGCCTAGGAAAGCACAGGCTTATGTCACTGTTTGCCACTGAATATGAACACTGTCAAACCAATGAGCCATTAGGCAAAGCTCTAAAATAAAACAAAAGCACCCACTATAACGCAGAGCATGCTGGAAGGCTAAGATGAAATCCTATGACTTTAACAGAATGTGCCAAATACCTTCCGAGGTCTTGTTTGTTTCTTTGTTTTTTTTTTTTTTTTTTTTTTTTTTTTTTTGTTATTTCCTTTTTTGAGACAGGGTTTCTTTGTATAGCCCTGACTGTCCTAGACTCACTTTGTAGACCAGGTTGGCCTCGAATTCACAGTGATCTGCCTGCCTCTGCCTCCTGAGGGCTGGGATAAAAGGGAGCTTACTTCTTTGCAGTCAGTGTTCATGTGTGCAGGAGATCCCGATTCCTGCTCACTCCCCTATCCCATCTGCCAGCTCCTGCTTACCCTATTCTAGTCTTCTTCTCCCGAGTCCCCATCTAACCTCTGAAACTAAGTCACATGAGCCAACACCAGATTTCCCAATGTCTGCTTTTCTCTATGAACTCTGAAATTAGAGTTCTTTGTTGAATAAATATTGTCCCTATTTCTACTAGAATCATACAAGGTATAAGCCTTGAAGTATGTGGAATTAGACCTGAAAACATCTTTGTTGAAACTTTTTTTATATAAATATCTATGAAAGAATGGATATGTGGATCTTTAAATCGGTGGACTATGAATAGACAGTTTACTAAGATATGGACTATGTACTAATACATAGCTCAGGTACTGACTTATCTTAGAGCCCTGGAGGAGCTGAATTATAAATGAGTACTTGTAAAAGTGGATCACAGGCATAGTAAGTGGGTCTTCCTCCAACCGGTGGGAGAATCTGGGAAGAAGAGACTAGGTCTAAAAACTCAGTTGTTAGGGTTTGGAGAAATTCTCTTTTGAGCCCTAGACAAATAAACACTAAAAAGACAGAGGTAGAGGAACAGAGATCAGAGAAGAAATTGTAAAGAGACAAAGATAAGGACATTCTTTAAAATTATACTCTGTTGTAGGGGAAAGGCTTACCTAGTTGAGCACGCACCATTATTGCCTCACCTTCATGTAGTATGTTGGTTCACACGATTAGTTGGAAATGTCCTGTTGATGCCATTTGAGTGGGATAAGGAGAGCTGTGTGCTCTCTGCAAGACCAGTTTCTCATCCATCAAATGCAGATAATACTTGCCAGACTATCTAATAGGGTCACTGGAAAGCTCAGAATCTAAATAAAACAATGTGTATGAAAGACTGAAAACTGTTAAGCACTGCAAACGTAAAGCGTTGCTATAACTGTTGTTGCTGTCATTCTTATTCCAGATCTTTGATGAAGAATACAATGTCTGGTTCCTAGACTGGGGTGGCGCCCTCGTGGCCATGAAACACACACCTCTGCCAGTCAGGCACTTGTGGTAAGGATAGCTCCCTACCCTATTGATGAGCAGCTCCTCAGTGGAGAAGGTTGGAGCAAGTCATTCTGAGTGGTTTTGTCTTCTCTTTCCCGTTTCCTCATCCATTCCTCGCCAGCCCACTTTTTCAATATCCTTATATCATCTACCTCATAGGTAACACTATTATGCTGTATAATTCAGATGGAGAAGTGTGATAAATGAGGTCAGGTGGCAGGAATGGGTGGCCAGGTAAGGTAGAAAAGAATAGAAGGACCAACAATATAGGCAGCCTTGACTTGGAATACAAAATATGAGCGATGGAATTTGCTCTAAAGAGATGGTTAGGTTCACGTAACAGATCCTGAGCTCAGTTTAGTTTATGATTCTATGACTGTCCCAGCGCTGATGACTTTTAAGTGTCATGTGTATTTATCCAAAGAGCAAGGGGGTAAACTGAGCAGCTAGTCTAGATTTGTATCTGTAAGGAACATGGGAGTGGTTAAAGCCCTGGGGTAGGCTTATTACTGTAAGAGAATATGGACAGTGAGGGGAAACCAGGGACTCCAGTGAAAGGAGTCTTGGTGAAAGCAGGCTTTAGAGTAGATGAAAGAAAAATAGCCAAGAATGTAGCAGCCCTTGAGAGTATGACTTCATGAATGCTAAAGGGAGAGGTGATAATAGAATCAAACTCCTTAGGCAGATCAGATCAATTATGGAGCCGAAAATATTAAGGAGCTAAATGACTTAGGAGGCCATTGTCAGTATGCGTTTAAAGCACAGGTGGAGTTGCAAGAGATTGTAACCGTTATGAATGGATGAATGCATGAATGAATAAATGATAGACAGTGAAATAAAATGGAAAAATGTATCGCTTGTTCATTTTAACAAAGTAAATATGTAAGGAGGCTCATATTATTTATGCTGGCTCATTAATGAAGACAGAGAGTTGAGTAAGAATATATCTTAAAAGGTATATAATGATGATTTAGTATTTTGACAAAGGATAGATAGATGAATGTCTTGTATGCAGATATCTTGAAGAAAAGAGAATTTCAGGCTTCATGTTCAGCTAAATAGTTTTTTTGTACCCCAGCTAGCTGAAGTGCAGATGGTAGTGTTCACCATGGGCACAAAGCTGGATCCTAGCTTTAACCAGGCCCTTGATCCTCAGTAAGGCCAACACTTTAAGAGTGAGAATTTAAGTGGAAAGTAATTGGGTGTCATCTGAAAGAGGGTTGATGCCCTGGTGCCAAGTCCAAGCTTAAGCTGCCTTGATAAAGACTTTTCTAAGTTTGTCTTCTAAACCATATGGAATTGTCATATTTAGGTTGAAAAATGCTAAGGTACTGCCAGTCTCTTAGAGCTTCATTAGCACAAGGGAGAATAGTTAGTTGTATTCACTACCATATTATTTTACAAGAATATTATATAAATAATCTTTAAAGAAATGTGAAGTCTCTTTCAAGAAAATTGCTATACTAGCCTAAGGGTGAGCATGTGAAAATTCCCAATGTAATTATAATCCATTTGCTGCTTAATAATCATCTGGATTTGTTGGAGAAATGTAACATTTCGGGCACTGTTCTAAATGGCTTCAATGAATTATTCAGTTCAGTCTGAAATATGTGGATATCTTTTAAATTACCAACAGAATGACTTTAAAATACAACTACAACAAATACCTTCCTCAAATAGTTATCACACAGGTGTTCATTGGAGGGAACACTGGAGCTCCTGCAGGTTAGCTGCTAGGGTTTTAGGCACAGTGAGGAGCACAGAGGCTGTGACATGGTGCTAGCCTGCTGAGAGATTACAGGCAGTATATGGAATTTAGATTGCCCCCAAAGCCGTGTCTGTTACAGGATGCTGACTGTGGAATACTAGACAGTGGTCTTTCTGCAGTAGGTGGCATGAAGGTGATATATGGAGGAAGCAAGTTATGAGCAGAAGTGGTGAGCAGCAAGCTAGTGGAAGTAAAAACTCTGACCTGAGGCTAAAATTCAGGAAAAGTACTGAGTGTTCAATAATTTGGAGCCAAGGACGGGAATGTGTAAATGGGGACAGGATTGCGAAGAACCTAAACGTCACTTCAAAGTGGTAAGGTTGAGCTGGAAGGTGGTCTCTCCCAGTTTCAAGGCCCATTTCTATCTGTGGTGGGAAGAGCTGCCCTTTAAGGAGGGCACAAGATTTGCAGTAACAAAGAAGAAAGTAAGTCCTGGAGCTCATTTACTTTTGACCAAATGAGACACCACTTCCTGGATCTATCATTGCGTTTCAGGAACCGTCCTTCTAAGAGTTCATAGTTTCCTGAACACAAACTTAGCTTAGCTAATTCCTTCCCTTTAAGTCTTGGGAGGAGAAAGGAGCACCAGTGCCCGTTGCACTCCTCTTTCTCCTTGATCTGGTTGTTTCTTAAGGCTTTTGAGAACTTCCTGCAAAGAACTTGGCTTGGGCTGAGAGAAGGAAGAGTTTATTGATGTTTCTCTTTGATGGAGAAAAAGACAGCATACATGGTATGCAAGGAAGGCACGGTACCACGAGATTAGAGCGAATTCCGGCTCTCACCAAACTTGTTTAGTTGTTATCTCTTAGAAGCCTGTTATTTTCTAATGGCAGACAGAGAGGGAGTGGAGGGAGGAGAAAACGTAGTCAGGATATATTATATAAGAAAATGGTCAGTTTTCTTTTTTAAATTTTTAATGTTTAAATAATTTATTCAGATTACATCCCAACTGTTATCCCCTCACCTGTATCTTCCCGTTCCCCCTCCCTCCCTCTTTCACCCTATTGTCCCCTTGAGCTGTGACAGAAGGGAACCTCCTCCCCCACCATATGACCACAGCCTATCAGGTGTCATCTGAATAGCCTGTTTCCCCTTCCTCTTAGTGGGAGAGCAGGGACTGCCTCTGGCATGAACTCTGGCACCCCCTATTTGACCACTTCCCCCTGGTAGGGAAGCCTGGTGGCAAACAGTCTATTTTCAGTAGAAGGAATAAAAACCTTAGCCTTCCTTGCATTTAACCATTCAGTTTGAGCTATAGAGGTTTCCTTCTAAAGACTCACTTTCAAAGGAACAACTTGTCTTGCAGATATTGAAGGAAAAATAACCTAATTATAAAAACTACTGACAACCCATGTAGGCAATAACTGTATCACCCAAAATCAGCAAAGCAAATTTGAGATTGCCTGTTGAATGTAGCATTGATTACCATTATGTATCCAATAGAGAAACTGAATATACTCACCATAACTAAGTGGTAGAGATCTACTGTGGGGGATATGCTGATAACTCTGACTTTCTCACTATTAGTATATAAGTGAATCAACCATTGCACACATTGTATAAACATCACATGTCAAATTTTTGATTTTTAAAAGGAAAAGATTTGTGCAGCTTGCAAAATAACTAAATTCTTATTGAACTTCCTCTTGTAAAATGATACTATTTGTTTATCTATCCTAAATTAAAAATACTAAATATTAATTTTTATACTTTTTTATACATTATAATTCATTCATATTACATCTCAATTGTTATCTCCTCACACTTATCCTCCTGTTCCCACTCTCCCTCTGTCCTACCATCTTCTGCCCTATTCCCCTCCCATAGACCTCTAAACATTATTTTTAAACTAGGTTTTAAGATAGTGTTATCTGCATTTAAAGGATGTTGATAGTGACAGTCTCTGAACATAGACAAAGATGAAGATTTCTGTTTACTCGCTGGTCCATCAATTCAATTCTCAGGAGAAAAAGAATAATTTGCACTTGCAAGTGGATGAATGTCAGCTATTGAGTATGTACAAGAAACAACTGCAACAAATAAGAATCCATTCAGAAATTGGTGTGTGTGTGTGTGTGTGTGTGTGTGTGTGTGTATGTGTGTGTGTGTGTGTGGTCTGTGTGTATTTGGGTTTTTTGTTTGTTTTGTTTTGTTTTGAAAGCTGTGGGAGTCTTTAGTAACAACTTGACTGTAGCATTAACATCAATGTCTTCTTATAAAATGGCCGGCTAATTCTTGCTTCTTTCAAGCTGTTGAAAATAAAATACAGTTCCTTCCTTACTTTTAGCTTCTAATTAAGTTTCAAAGTCAAAGATTTAAAAAAAAAATAAGCTGGGCTTGGTGGCACATACCTGTAATCCCAGCACTCAGGGTGGCAGAGGCAGGCATATCTCTGTGAATTTTAAGCTTGCCTGACCAACAAAGCTAGTGCAAGACAGCCAAGACTGTACAAACCAACCCTGTCTCAAAAACAAAGACAAAACAAAAACAAAAACAAAAAACCCAACCAATCAACCAACCAACAACAAAACCCATATTTTTTTTTTAAATTAATTCATTCATATAAAACCCATATTTTAAGAGGAAGAAAGATTAAGTAGTCAGTTCATTGCTATGGACCTCAGGCTTAAAATCCTTTGCATACAAATGTGTGTGTGTGTGTGTGTGTGTGTGTGTGTGTGTGTATGTGTGTGTGTGTGTGTGTGTGTGTGCGCGCGCGCACATATGCACAAGAGAAGACCATTAGTTTCTCCAACCTCACCCAAGGGTGTAGAGATTCTCAGACTGAAATAATAGCTACATTGCTTCATACAGAGAATAGGACTCATAATTGAGAAGCTGGGGAAACTTTAGCTAGGCTGACAAGGCATGTTGTTTCCTACAAATTGAAGTGATGGGTAGCTAGGCAGACGTGAAGACAAAACATTATGTAAGTCGACACATCTATCTGTGACCACATAACTTTAGATGCACAGAGATTCAAGCTTTCATGCTGCCTCAGGTAAACTCTCCATCTGGTATTACCACTGTGTCTTAGGAATTTATAGGGAAATGAGAAATTGAGTCCTACCAAATGCAATTTTCCAGTGAAAACTCACAATGGACATGTTGTCTAACTGGTAGGTGGGTCGAGGTACAATAATTTTCTGAGCCCTGACAGGCTGTTCCTGTTTCTCCTCAATGTGACATTCTTACAAACAGAAAGGGAAGCGTCACCTGGGCATCTGTGTCCTTTTGGTCACCTATCCATGCTTGTGAGCACTAGTGTTTTGTTTTGTTCAAAGAAACATTTCCATGAGAACAAAAGTTCTAAAGAGCCATGCCTCTGAGAAGGCACATTTTATGAGTTGTTCTGAAGAGTGTCCAGGTGGCCAGCACACCATACCTCCTGCATTTGTGCTACGCTAAATGGAAGCTGTCAGCTGATTCTCAGTCATCATTGCATATCTACTGTTGTGCTGGACTTTGGAAGAACTTTGGTTATGTTTTTAAAAATATTCTCTTCTTCCCCCATGTCAATACTGTAAAGTCATAGATACATAGACTATGAAAGTATCTTAAAGGGAATATAATCTATCATAATACCTGGTATGTCGGATCATTTTATGACACCTTAAGAGATAGAACATGCCAAGATAATAGAACAATGAAACAACGAAAGCCACTTAGTAAATACTCAGGACAGGGTGTTCTCATCTTCTACCATGGCTTTACCTGTTAGGGATGAAAATGTTCTAAAGCTGAGCAGCAATGGGCTAACTTGGCATCTCTTCCCAATGTTCCAGGGCTACACAATTTTAGAATTATGTAATCAGAAGGACGTCCAGATATTTATTTTTCTATCCTTTCTAAGTTTCCATGAGTATAGGAATATGCAACTCAAGAAAATATTACCAGCTTGTCCATTTGTCCCATACATATTCACTGACTGCACTATGTAGGGCCTGGGATTCACTGGTAAACAGGGCAGCATGCATGCAAGCTTGCCTTCTGTGTGTGGACATCAGACTACAAGTTTTAGCAGCATCACTGGAATGGCAAATTCTGCTCCCTTATTCTCTCTGTAGTTTTAAAAACTGATGGAACTGATGGGTCCATTTATTCTCTCTAAATTCATTCATGGGCATTATCTTTTGTAGTGAATAACCATTGTATTCTTTCTAGTATGTATTCATTTTCATATGTGGAAGCCTCCTTACTAAAAGAATTGCTTGAAACGAAGTGGTAATTAATTCAATCTCCTTTTTCTTCTCTTAACTACGCTGTCTAAAATCATATAATCTGTTTCTAGGCCAGTTTGCTTTTCACCTTAAATCACACTGATTGACAGGTCTTTTTTTTTTAAAAGCAAACTATGATTTAAATTGAACACAGTATTTAAGATATGGCAGAAGGATTACTTCCTTCCTTGTTTTTGCAGTCTATGGACAATTACTAGGCTTTGTGGCATGATCAGCTCCTGTAGTATTACTGTCGCTGGATAACACTTAAACTTATGATGGACAAGGAATGCAGTTCCTTTTGCCTGAACTCATTATTTCATAATTAATCTTACCCTTTTTGAAGTGTACAGTGCTTTCCTTTTTCTTCTCTATTATATGTCCTACTTTTTTTTAAAACTCTCTTTCACTGTTATGTGTATGGGTATTTTGCCCACATATATTTCTGTGTACTGTGCATGTGCTTGATGCCCAAAGAAACCAGAAGATGGCAGCGAATCCCTTGGCAACTGGAGTCAGAGATGGTTGCGAGCCTCCATTGGGATGCTGGGAATTGAACTGGTATGTTATGGAAGAATAATAGTCAATGGTCTTAAGTAATAAGACAACTCTCCAGTCTCTACATATTCCATTTTTAATTTGACCCTACCTTATAAATCATGTCCCTGGTCAGAAAGCCAGAACTATCTATCCAAAGGCCTCCTTGACAATGTCACAACACGGAGAGCTATGAAACATAGCCATTGTCCAAAACTGAAAATGGCAAACCAAATCTTTGTGCTTCCTGCACTCTCTACAGCTCTCTTTTGGTTGTTGAAATACTACAGACAATATCTCCCATAATTTATGTATTATGTTTATTCAGATTGTATATATTTCATCACCAAATCCTGTTGGCTACACCTCTAAATGTATCTGAAATCTTTTTATTGCTGTCTCTGTTCTCCATAGTCACCTTTACCCAGATCCGTTACTTCCTTGGCCTTCTGTAATTATCAGTGTCTGTTCATCGCCACTCATATACTTGTGTTTACTTTGAGCTCTGGCAGTCTATTCACCAAACTTTTAAAGTTTGGATTGCATCATGTCCCTCTTATTTCCCTTGAAGACACAGTCCTCTATGACTTCATTATGCCTTAGTTATAGATTCTATTTCTACTTTCCACTCTGCTATCACCGCTGAGTATCTTTCTACCCAGAGAACAGGTCCTTGTCACATTCGGTGTTTCTTCTGTAATAGACCTATCCTACACGTTTTCATATCTTTTTCTTTCCTGTCATTTAAGATCTCCATTTATACCACCCAAAGAGGCGGCATTACCTCTTTGGGGTAGTACTTTTAGTCACTAGCAAATCACTTACATTATCATGACTCATTTCTAACTCTTGTTTTTGTATCAATATATTGGCATATTATTTGTCTCCTCAGATTAATTGCAAGTTTCATTGATGCTAGGGCCTTTTCTTTAATCTCTGCTCTGGAAATACTACTCTGGTGTTATGGATGAGGACACAGCTAGTTCAGGCACATAGTAAGCATAGAGTACTTAATCAGGGAAATTTATTTAATTTGATTTCTGTTTTCCCATTCAAGTCATTCAGAATTTTACTTTCTCCTTGGATTTTGGCAATCTTACTGACTTCAGTTTCGCATATGGACCTAATATGGCATTCCCAATTTTGTTGTCATGGACATTAATGAGCTATTGATGTGAGGAGAATCCTGTTGAGATGACATTCAGCAGTTATCTCTGAGGAGAATTTACAAAGTACCAGATTCATTAAAGTTTGGATTGCATCATCTATCTCTTATTTCTCTTGGAGACAAAGACCTCTGTGGCTGCCTTCTGCCTTAGTTATAGATTCTGCTCCTACTTTCCACTCTGATATCACCACTGAGCATCTTTCTGCCCAGAGAACAGGCCCACGTTATGCTAGGTTTTCCTCTGTGATACACCTCAATGGATCAATGGTAGGCAGTCCACAGCCAAAGTTCTTATAGAAAGGATGTTAAGATTGTACTGTGTCTCCTTGTGTTTCTCTCAGGAGATTTTTTTTAACTGTCTAAGCCTGAAATAGACAAGTGTTAGAAATCACTCTTCTCAGGATGGACCCACATGGCTGGTCATGTATGGGCTTCCAAGTGTCCTCTCAGTCAGAACTGAAGGTCCTTGGAGCCCATGCTCACTTGGCCTCTGGAGATGTCCATGCCCTTGCTCCCATTAGTCTATGCCATCATTGACCTCCTCTTGCTTAGGCTAACTGTCCTTCCTGGATAGTCTTTAGGTATCTCATGACTCCCTTCCTCCCTCTGGTCTGTGAATCAGATCCCTGAGTGGAAATTATTCATACTGCAGGGCTTCAGTCTTCTGCAGTTCCTCTCTCCATTTACACTTAGCCTTGTCCCAAAGCTTCTGTCTTGATGCTGGGAAGCATGATGTGACCTCATCATGTGATTTGTGGCATCTCCTCTTTGTATAAAGTAAAAATAGCTGCCCTACACCTAGCTGGTGAACATCTAAGAAGAGGGCACCACTCATCTGGAGAAATATATGGCATTCACTGAGGTTGGCTCTGCATGTATTGCTAACTCATCTCCATCAGAGAGGAAATTCTCGTAGAAGCAAGGGAAGAGGCCTTGAACTCATGTTGGCATTATTATATGGAGACAGTAACAAACTGTTTAGAGTCAAATCAATAAGTACGCTTGAAAAATAGAAGCTATAAAACCTAAGGTACTTTTCCCTAACTCCTGGAACTACCAGACAACTAGTTAGTGGCAAGTGAACCTCTAAAACTACTTTATTATTGTAGGGAATTCAAAACACAAAAGCAAGGAAGTTAGAATCAAGCTTTTTTCACAGAAGTTCAGGTCTTTCCATCTTCCTGCACATTAGCTTAATTTTCAACATAATTTAAAAATATCTAAATTAACTGAGCCCTTAAAATCCAAGGTGTTGGATGCTTACACTTGTCACGACAGTCTGATCACTTTTCTTTTATGGCTGTGGATTAAGATGTACCATAAACCCAAGCATTGTTGTCAGAATGTCTACCCTAGATGACTTAAAAGATTGTCCTCAGTACTATTTTTAATCTGTATATTAGGAAAGAATAATAAGATAGGAACACTGAAGGGAGTAACAGCACAATGAAGGTATGAAAAAATGACCAGAGAGTGGATGGAATGGCTTACTGTCAATGGAAGAGATGATTCCTAAAACCAGTATACAGAAGTCAATAAAAATCATCCTGGAAATTTCAGTGGATGAACTAAAAGGGGGGCTTTTCCACTCTTTCCTTTTTCATGCATTATCCATTAACATTTCCATAGCCTTGGTAAGTATTCGGGCTATGAAGATGAATGGAACAGTCCTTGACCTCAAAAAGCTCACAGTTAAGTAAGAGTCTGACACATTTTCTGAAATGATATATAATATAAAGGAAGAAGGATGTAGCAAAGATACATATGCAAGGTGTCAAGGGTCAATTGAAGAATAAATTGAGCATATTCTCTAACCTCTGAGAGCTTAACATCCTGAATATAGGAGAAGGCCCGGATATGGAATGGGTTCAGATCTTAAATTTTGTACATAAAGAAGACTTAGGACCATGACAGGGCAAGAAGGATCCTGGAGGATTAAGAAGCCAAGCACATTCCTTTGGGCTGTGTACTCTGCTTAAATCAAGATGTAGGCAGGTACTCCATAGCATCAAGAAAGAGAAGCAAGCAAGTACACGGAATCGCTGCAGTCCCTCACTAGACTCACCCTTTAAAGAAAAGCATGTGCTGCAGCCACAAAGACCAGGCCCTTCTGTTAGTTTTGGACAAAAGATGGAACAGAACATCTCAGAGCAGTTCGGACGCTCACTAGCCATGCCTACAAGCCCTTTAAAAGACATTGAAAAGGTGGAATAATCCAAACATCCTTTTTTTCTTTTTTTTTAAGTTTGATCTGAAAGACACCTGCATACCCTTTTTATGGGGTACACCACACTACTCAGTTTATCTGTCAGGAACTCCAAGGGATGAGTTGATTGCGCTATAAATTGAACCTTTGGTTTTACTCTTAGTATTTGAAATGTGACACTCCATCCACTGAGCCATTGTGTGTGTGTGTGTGTGTGTGTGTGTGTGTGTGTGTGTGTGTATGTATGTATGTATGTATTTCCTCTATTCTAACATGCTAAACTATTTCTGAAGGTTTGATGCCATTTCTGGCTGTTCTAGGAAAAGAAAGCTTGATCAAATCTTATAATATAGGGAGATATTGATAACTAAGTACTGATAATACAAATTTCCAGATAGTGAAATATGGAGGAAACTCTAATAACTAACATATGGTTGTCAAAGATTGTGACTTGATTTTCAGCTGTGTCTTCCATGTATTTGTTTCCACCTCAGGGTGAGTTTTGATGAGGGCCACTCCTGGGACAAGTATGGTTTCACATTGCTGCCTCTTTTCGTGGATGGGGCATTGGTGGAGGCAGGAGTAGAGACCCACATCATGACGTGAGTACTTCCTTACTGTTACAGAGAAGAGGCTGAAGACCTTAGTTCTCCTTCACTTATGGACTCTGTACTTCCCTGGGGAATCGAACAAGAAATAATTTCTTCTTAGGGCCAGAGTCTTCTCATCTAAAATGGAAATATTTATATTTGCACCCACCAACCCACATAGTCACTGACAGAATCAGAGGCCAGTGTCCTAATTGGCCAGTGAAATTTCTAACGGAATTTAAACACAGGGACACATCCTCCTTACCTCAAACTCAACAACATAGAAAATTAAGTATGTGAAGTGTTTGAGAGATTTGGCATACATACATGTGCATCTGCTCAGGGTCCAACTGGGACCTCCTAGCCTGACACTCCAGTCAGTGAAAGACCAGATGCCAACCCCATAGAGAACTGCTACAGGTCAACCCAGACAGGAGGCAGAACACATCCCACAACTAATATCTTTAAGCTGGACTTGTATTCCTGTAAAACTTTTCTGGGAACATTTGTTGTACAGTATAAATAAAGGTTTCCTCCAGAGCTTGTTGCTCAGGGAAAAAAGAAACAAAACAAAACAAAACAAACATTTTAGGATATGGATGACTTTCCCAAATTATTCTCCATCCTTCACTTTAGGCATAAAACAGAACGTTTCTGTCTTTGTAGTAGTTTCCCTCTGTGACGCAGTACAAAGGCTCTGGTTGTAAGTTCTACCGGCATGAGCACTTGCATTTAAGAAGCTGTATGAGCTAAGCCCTGATTGTGTTTAAGCCAGGTTTCATTGTTTTTCCAGATCAAGTCCGCTTTGGCCTAGGACCTTGGCCAATGGTTCCAAGTTCAACCATTCTGTATTTTCATTTTTATTCTTTGTCAAGACATTTGCCTTGTTCTACTTCTCTTTATCTCATATCCTGATGTATTCTGCATGATATTTTGTGAGATCTATTTGACCTTCGTGTGTTCTTCTATTGGCCATGGCTTTGAGAAATACCACCAGCACAGTAATCTCTCCTTGGCCTGATATTCTCTTGACTGTTTATATGTTAATAAGTGTCCCCTTCCTGTGGAGTTGAGCTTGTTACATAGATATGATGGGAGATTGAGCTCAGGGCCAAACCACTTACAAGGGACTAGATAGTATTCTGTCATCCTTCTTTCCAAAAGGATGCACAGGAGCTCAGTAGAGCTTCTGTATCTCTGCTTTCTTGCATAAAAAGATACTTCAAATATGCAGCTTGGGTATTTTATATAAGAGATGGGGATTGAAAAACATACTTGTCTCATGAAATTAAGATGGGTTTTAGAAGCATTCATCAAAACAAATTTAAGCAATTTTGGGTTCTTGCTTTAAAAACTTTAAATTTTATTATTTGAGAACTTTATACTTGTACATGTGTTTTAATCATAGCCATTTCTTGCTCCTCTTCTCTAAGTCTTACAAAATCCCTCTATATACATCTTTCCCAACTTCATGTCTTATACTTTTTCTCTTGTTTTTTTTTAAACATAGTTCACTGAGTCTAATTGGTACAGTTTCTATGTCTGTGGGTATAAAGCTGCCTACTGGTGAACAGGCAAGCTACCAGGAGCCACATCACTGAAGAAAACTGAACCTCCCCCCACTAGCAGCTTGTCTACTGCCTTGTAGTTGCAGTGGCGCTGTGTCTTAGTTTGGGTTTTGTTGTTGTGGAGAGACACCATGGCCATAGCAACTCTTATAAAGGAAAACATTTCATTGGAGCTGGCTTACAGTTTAGAGGCTTACTATATTATCTTCATGGTGGGAAGCATGGGGGCACACATGGTACTGGAGAGGTAGCTGAGAGTTCCATAGCAAAAGGAGACTGGATATCATACTGGGTATAGCTTGGCCATAGGAGAACACAGTGATATGCTTTCTCCAATAAGGTCACACCAACTCCAACAAGGCCGCTCCCCATGGACCAAGCATCTAAACACATGAATCTATGGCAGCCATTCTTATTCAAACCACCACAGGCTGTGAGTTCCTCCTCCATTTATTCTGGAATGTCAACTGGGTTGATCTTGTGGTAGTGTTGTGTAGGCTGCCACAGCTCTTTAGAATCCATGAGTCCAGTAGTCCTGTCATGTTTAGATGACACAAATTCTAATAGTCTTTCCAGTCTTCTGGATCTTACAATATTTCTAGTGTATTCCTACTCTCCTCTTCAATGATGTAACCTGAGAATTGGGTCTGCATATGTGGCGGCGGCAGGGGGTGAAGCGGTGAAGGGATGGTGTAGATATCTTATTGGGGATGAGCATTCCATAGTATCTTATTTTATTCACTTTGACCTGTTATATTCACTGTATTAGCCTTTTCCCTTCAAAAAAAGAAAGGTAATCTCTGGGTATAAAAAAAGTATTTGAAGGAATTTGGATACTATATCAACTTAGGAAACTCATAGTAGTTTTCCTGTGAGGTTTTCCTGTGATCTGTCCTTTCAAGAGTTCTTGGCTAGGTTTAAAAAACTAGGCATGAGTTCCCTTCTATTTTGTAGTCCTTAAGTCTAATCAGAGAGCTGTTGACAGCAGCTAGGACATTTGTGCCACTATTGAACAGATGACCATATCTTGACAGGCCATTCATTATTTTAGTGTGCAGGGCTCATATCTGGGTAGGAATTTTCTATTTTGGAAGTCTGGAACTTTGAGTTCTTATCATCAAGAAAGAGGATCCTGTATCATTACTGGCTTGATTTCTCCAAGACCTGTGACTGAAAGGAAGCATTTAAATGTGCAGAAGTAGAAAAATATGCTGAGCAAGGGAACATATACTCAGAAAGCAAACAACATGTGTTCTCTATTACATGTGGGTTTAGCTTTGAAGTTTTCAGTGGTACTCCAGTGTATACTTGGAGTACCCATAGATGTTAGAAAACCAGAAAGAGGTCATTAAAGGAGGGGAGGAAGAGGAAGAGCTGAAGGAGGATGGAGATAGTAGAACACTAGGATGAGGAAAGGAAAGGGATAATTTAAGGGGTAAGATTTAAGTTGAAGAGAGATGGGAGGGTAAGCCAGAGGGATGGTGTAAGATGAGCAACACTAAGTTTACTTGAAAAGGCCATATGAAATCCTGCTATTTTCTACGCTATCTAAAAACAAATTATATATTTAAATCCTAGTTTTAGATAGCGATGATGCTCCTCTCAGAAGCCATAGTTGACCAAACAAAGGCATAGTGCCAGACATGGGCTAACTCTGTGAGTTGGTGGTGGGGGGAGGAGAAGAGCGCCAGAGACTCCAAAAGCAATACAGTCTATTACTTGAGGTTTCCCACCAGAACTTGAGGAAAAGAACCTACTGCTGTTTTTCATTTTTATTAAATAAGAATTTCTCCTGTGTGGGAATAACGCAGAATTCTGGGAAGTTTATAGCAGGAGAGGAGGCCTGGAGGGCGTACCACGAGGCTCTATCTCTCTCCACCTCAGATTTGGAAAGACTTTATACCTAATTGGTTTAGTGAAGCTAACTAGTATTTTAATTTCACAGACTGAAACATAATTCAAAAGTTTTATCTTCCTTGGAATTCTGAAAATAAAGAGTATGTTTGAGGATAAGGGTTCTACCCGTTGCCATTGAACCTTATAACGAAAAAGGGCATTTGAATTCTGTGAGCTCACTCACTGTTAGCTCAGTGTAGCTTAATGACGGCCACTGAGAAAAGGACTACAGTGCGCTGCTGACTTTTCTTCTTGATATGGAGAGTTTATATGTTTAATAATTCAGTCATTTAAAAACACTTCAGGGGTCTAATATATGTCAGATCCTTTTGGATCTTAGAAGATAAAAAGATGGATGCAATATTTTCCCTTTAAGATCTCAGGGCAAAGTTCTGAGAGTAAGTGTAGACACACTAGTCATCAGAGGGCACTGGATTCTAAGCCAGGAAATGAGCATAAGGACATGGAGACTTCAACACACACACACACACACACACACACACACACACACACACACACACAAACAAACACACACACACACAGAGAGAGAGGGGGGGGCATAATGTTCCTAAGAAGGAATACATTCTATTTTCTATCTCTTGAGTATTAATTCTATCCATCAGTTTAGTACAAACACACTCTTCAGCCATGTGTACTTATATGGGTGAATGAGTTATTTAATGTATGAGTGAGCAAATAATCTGAGTCACAAGAATCAGAATAATCCTATGAGTCTCACCCATAGCCCTGGGATTTTTTTTTTTTTTTTTTTTTAGAATTATTAAATCAATTGTATATCCCGGGGAATTCTGTCATTCAAAGATTAGAGTCTAGCTATTGATAGTTATGTGCTTGGCAATTGGATTGGAATCGAACTAGGTCTGTCTTCTCTGTGAGGACGGTTGTGTGCATGAAAACAATAAAACACCAGCAGAGTGGCATGAGGTGTCATCAGGGCAGCCAGTGAAGAAGAGCACTCTGGAGAATGGCTCCTGATTCTCTCCTGTGAGAATCTGCCCAGTTCCACACTGTACATCTGCTGGGAAGTCTGCATAGGAGGGACAGGAAAGCCCTCAGCTTGGAAGGTTGTGATTGGCCTGCCTTGATTGTTCTTTTTTTCTATTGCCATTTCAAATGTTATTATTTCAGTGTCTCCCTGGTAACCTTGACAGCAGCCATCTAGTCTAGCCTAATTCACAATGAAATGTGACCATTCTCATTACTTAAGGCTGAGAACACACTGCATGATTGGCGTGCCAGAGTGCCTATTGTGGTCTCCCAACAGAGGCTCTTAAGGTGATAAGGTGCCTGTGGATGTTAGAGCACTTGGCTTCTTATGGTCCACTACTTTTATGAAAGGTTGTTTGTCCTCCAAAATAACACTTCAAGGGGAACTCTTTTTCTTTTTGCTCAGATGAAGAATCACATGGAAAAGCTTCTTCCCCGACACCTTCAATGCAGTATTTGATTTTCTTTACTAATATGAAAATTTGGAACTGATTGGCTGTGATTTAGCTGATCTTTTACAGGGACTGCAGAGGACTAGGCTGCATCTCAGGGGAAAAAAAGACATCTAAGGCAAAGCAGTAGTAGAATATCACTTGAAAAATGCAGCTATTTCTAGGACCAGGCAGAAAAAGTACCTGAGGAGATTCTAGCCCAACCCTCAAGAATCCAGCAAAGATTTGCAGCCAGTTTTCTTGCAACCCTCATCTTCTCTGGGTCAGGTGTTGCCGTGAGGTACTTCCTCACAGGTAATTCTGCTGGACTCTCCCAGCATCCCTGCAGTGTAGACAGGGTGATCATATCTCACCAGATGAGGAGGCCAAAGCTCAGAGCAACATGCAATACTGAAAACATAAGAGCAAAGACCGTAACCTCAAACTGAGGAAGGTACTAGAAACTTCAAAGGTGTGTCCAATAATGAACCACTGGGGTTTGTAAGAAAGTGTCAGGGTTCTAATGGCTTAGTAAGAATAGATGAGGGCCCCTTTGTGCTCTCCCCTTTCTAAGCCGAAGAAGACTGGTCCCAGAATTTTAATCCACAGTATGTGTAAAAACGAATATGATGAAAACATGAAAGAATGAAGGACTAATTAAAAGGCAAGATGTGAGGCAAATTGTACTTGCAATTGGTTATCATCAAACAAGAGATGAAAGGCAGAATAGTTACAAAGGGCTTCATGGCCATACAGAGAAGTCATTACAGGTGGGTTGCAGGCTCTGGGCAAACAGGGAAAGGTAAGAATGTGCTTGGCCTGTCAAAAAGAAGCTGGGAAGTAGGGAAGGCTACAAATGCATCTGCAAATTGGCTAGACTCCACTGTCATGCTGACTCCCTTTGTAAATCCCACTCTAATTGGCACAAATCTCGGATCCATTGTTCTACTAGCAGAACTAATAGCCGAAGTGAAGGGGAGAGATAACATTTTGCCTAGAAAATTATGCAAACCCCAAAGCTGCAGAGGTTTGAATAGAAGCAGAGGCCTCCTTACCACTTCGGAGCCTGCAGCCACATGCTCAGCGGGAAACCCGCTCTTAAGTATGTACAGCCTGAGTAGGTGTAGAGGCCCAGCTCTCAGCTGTCCATGCATTGTTAGCATCTAGTAACTGCATCCGATAAAGTCTCTGGAAATGAACCAGAGCTTTTCCCATTGATCTGTTTTTCAATTTTCTGTTTGCTGGAAGTGCCTGATTTTACTTTACCCAAAGTAATTCATTGGAGTCATCGGCAAATCCAGCGAAAGCCCTCAGTCATAGCTTTTTACAACGTGTGGCTTGAGTCCCAGGCTTCAGTTTATCATCAAACTTCTTTCTACTAAAGGACCTAACTTTTGTTTGGGGTGAGGGACTCAGGACCTGAATGCTAGGGTGCAGGGCTTGTGCTGGGCCTTGGCAACAAGCTGAAAAGAACACGGTTATTCTAGCCAACAGATTTCCTTGTGGGCTTCAAAGGGTTCAAGGAAGAAGTTGATCCTGGATATTAAAAGTCCATCTTGAAGGATAGCCCTTAAGCACTTACCACTCACACAAGGTCTCTTTGAGGTCCAGTTTCCTCACCTGGATGTGAGGATGAAAAGAAACAACCCCAGCAAAGGGCATTAGCGAGATTCGCAGGCCTCAGAGGTGGCTCAGTTGCCAAAGTACTCACATTGCAAGAACAAAGACCTGGGTTTGATTTTTAGAACCCACATAAATAGCCAGGCAGGGGAGTATGCACATGTAATCACAGAATGTGCATACATGTAAGAGATGCTGATAAAAGAGACTCCTTGGGGTCACTGGCTAGCCAGCCTAGTCTATTTGGGTATTTAAAACTAAACAGGAGACCCTGTATTAAAGTACAAAAACCTAAAAGGTTGTTGGACCTGAGGAATGACACCTGAGTTTTTTCTCCATGTATGCACACACACACACACACACACACACACACACGGTTTTAACCTCCAAGGTCTAGTAGTCCAATAATGGTCACCTGCAGGGAAAACTTTGGCCAACTAAGTCAAAAACTTTTCTTCAGCCAGTGAAGAATTCAGGCTTTGCTGGCTCTGGTGTTTCTACAGCAACTATTTTGCTTGTCCTGTTCACTTTATGAAGACAGCCACAGAAAACAGAGTACAATGAGACTCCGTGGGTGCCAATCAAAACCCACTGTGGAAACAAATCTACTTCCAAACTGTTTTCATGGGCCATAAAATACATTTGTTTTTACTTTTTTCTCCTTTCTTCTTTCTTTCTTTCTTTCTTTCTGTTTTTCTGAGACAGGGCTTCTCTGTGTAGCCTTGGCTGTACTGGACTCGCTTTGTAGACCAGGCTGGCCTCGAACTCACAATGAGTTCGCCTGCCTGTGCCTCCCAGAGTGCTGAGATTACAAGCCTGCTCCACTGAGCCTGGCTTGTTTTTACTCTTTTTAGCATTTAAAATGTTGTAGGCTAATTAAAATAGGGCGTGATTTGACCTTGAACAAGTATGTACTGGGACCTTCACCCAGGTCGATTCCCCTAAAAACAGCATCTCGGCTTTTGACAATGTTCTGGTCGTATGAGACTTCTCCCTGAGAGGCACATGAACTGTACATGTACTCTACCTTGTGGTGTGTTTGAGAAGTAACTGGATTTGTTCTTCATCAATGCACTAACGTATTCATAGATTTGTAATTCAATGGTTCATTAGAAGGTGAGGGAATATAAGAAGAGGCGCCTCATTGGATGCAACAGGACCCAAGTGCATGTCATAACATAGAAGACACCCTGCCCCTGGCCCTTGCTTGTTCCACTGTGGTCCTTTAGGAAATGAATGACTTTACTCATCCACCACACCCTTCTTCCATGCTTCACTCTTTGCCTCAAAATAATTGAGCCAGCTGTAGACTGGAGGCTCTGCAACCATGAGCCAAAACAACTCTCTCCTCCCTAACACCATTTCACTCAGTTGACTTAGTGCCAAAAAGTGTAATTAATCAAACACCTTCTCTGCCTCTAAATCATTTCTTGAAATGTGTTTCCTTACACCATATTGAAAACATGTTTTCCTAAGATGACTGAGAATGTGCCTCATTTCTTTCTGAAAATCTTACTGAAGTATACATTATATACTGAGATTTGCACACATTTCATATATGCATTATGATGGCTATAGCATATCCATAACCTACAAAAAAACGTGCTCTATGGGTTTTCAGGGAAGAATATTTAAGGCGAGATCTACCCTCTTGACATAATGTAAAGTACAAAAAAGACCATTTGCTAACCCTAAGCACTCTGTGTGCGTGTTGTATTACATGGGCTTCTAGAACTCAGTCATCCTGCATAACTGAAACTTGATATTTGTGCACATTGAACAACTCCATTCCCTTCCACCCAATCCCTGGCACCCACCCGTCCGCTCTCTGTCTTATGGACCATACCTGTTGTGAATGGCATTGCGAGGAACCAGTTCTCAGTGATGGACCTTTTCACTTAACACAATGCCATCCAGGTTCTTAGAGTATTGTCATAAAAAGCATTTTTGACCTTAATATAGAGGTTTTGTCTTTTCTTCCTTTGGTTTTACCTGATTTTTTTTTTGAGACATTTTTCTCTTTGGACCAGACTGTCTTGACCTAGGAGTTACTACGGAGCCAAAGTTGTCTTGAACTCATGGGACTACTTCAGTTTTAGGATCTCAAATTCTGGGATTACAAGCAGAGGCCACCACACTTATTCAAACACCTTACACCTAAGACTTCAAAGCATTGAGCCCACATAAGGAGAGTCTAAATGCATGCTAGGATCACATGGCAAACACCTCAACTGGAACCTGCTATTGCTTATTTTGCCTCTTACTCCAGAAGACTCATTTCACCAACACGGTCCTCTGAAGTTGCTCTCCTGCCTGGGGTAAGGTTTGGAATTTGGATTCCATATCTATAATTCCTAACTAATTTATATTTTTTCAACTTTGTTTTACGAATACAGAAAAGCATAGAGATTAGAGCCTAAGGATGTCTTCGTGTGTCACTTGAAAGTGATGCAAATTATTCTGTTGTCACCTGGGAGTACAGCTGACCTTATTATTGCCCATTCGGACCCATTCTACTTCCTTCTTCCATTGATGCTTCTAGAGCAAGGGTTGAAACTTTTTATACTTAACTATATACATGATATCGACTTATTTTTTATACTTTTTGGCAATTTTGGGGAATGTGACCCAAGACTGTTTTTTATATTAAGGGGTATAAATCAAATAGGTAATAACAGTGACTTCTATGCTTATTTCAGTTACTATTGCCTAACTTAGGACCTGTCCATATGGTCCAGGCATTTTTCATGCTAAATGACATTTTGCCATCAAATGAATATGCATGGTGTATCCATTCTGCTATCAATAGACATTTACGTTGCTTCTGGTATTGTCCTTTTGCAAACAGTACCTAACCTTTGCATATGCCTTCAGGTAAATTAACGGAAGACATTTTCTGATCCACACACAAATTAAAAGGTGAAATTGCTGAGTCACAGTTACCAGTAATGCACTGTTAATGTATACTAAGAATGCAACAATGATTTTTGTGGAGCATTCGAATCGTTTTTTCATATTTCTTGTGAGAGGCTTTTTCAGCCTGAGAGATGCAGGTTTGCAATAATCTTAACACCCTCCCCTATAGCCCTGAGCAGGATTGTGCATATGCACAACTGGTGCTCTGCAAATGCACAGTGCACAGTGAGTAGCGGCCTGAGGCTTCCCTGGAGACTGTGTACAAGCAGGGGTTGGGTTTCCACACAGTTTTGATTCTACTGCTGTTTGATTTGGTTCAGGGTTGGACACAAGAAATGAACATAATGACACAGAGAATAACAGCTGCTCTTTCTGCATTTCTCTCTCAGGGCTTTTCTTAACTCTGTGTCTTTTCTCCTCTTGTTAAAATCCTTCCTTGGTCGTCTACCTCTGTCCTTCCTTACAGTGTCTCCCTTGGCTCCTGACTTAGCTTTTATAAAACGTTCGTAGACTACATTTTCTCAGTCACTATTATGGACTTTACTCATTCAAATTTACATAAAGAGTTATTTGTGAGAAAAGAATAAAAGGTGTCTGCTCAGTTGTTTCCTTTAAGTCATTTTTTTTTTTGAAATCTTGCTTTATAATTTAAATTTTTGAGTGCCGTATTTACATCATTTCCACCCTCTGTCTCCCCAAGTGCCCCTCACTCCCCTCAAATTCATGAAATTTTCTTGTGCTTTATTACTTTGCTGTGTCAGGTCAACATTTTATCTTCCTTTCTCAATTTGTCTTTCCCTCTATCTTCTCTCCATTTCTATTTTCAAGGCTTTTAATCCCCCTCTTTCCACCATCTCACCGATACTGTATCAGAAACCAGCACAGACTCGGCTTGCAGGGCTTTTACTGTTGATCCCCTGCCTGTTTCTATTAAGATCTAGTTCCTGTCTCACTTTGGCTCAATACAGTTTCCCTTGTAGCTGCTGACCTCCGCTACCACTAATCCCATCTACACCCTAATGAGAAAACAGTCAGGTGGCCTATATGTACACCAACAGCCAAGCTGCTGCCTGAAGATTCAGAAGCCAGCAGCTGGTGCCCACTGATGGCGAGCCTTCCCAGAACACCATTCATCTTGGATTTGAAAGTCCGTTCTTATCTGTTTCCCTCACAGAGACAAGGGAGGCAGCATTATCCAGGAAGGAGGCAAGAAGACACATGGGGATCCAGGCCTTCCTGAGAGAACTGAACGTTTAGAGGACGTTTAACAGGAGACACACATTGCTGTTATTGCAAGAACACTTGTTACTGCTTTATTTGACTAGGTCCATTGATAGCCAACTATTAGTAAATCAATGGTTTAAGAGTTAGTTCTAGAGGCAAGTTAGGACGTAAGTAGTCAATCCTCTATTGAGTGGAACCTTATATTCTCACAGCTCTTTTATCCCAGGTGAAGAAAGATCAACATTTGCAGCATACATTGTGTCTGTTTTCTGAGTTTTTATGATGGCAGTGGCCATGGTGGGGGTAGTGTGGATCCCTGAGTGTGTCGGGGGAGGGGGGCAGAGAAGGCGTAGAGAGAGACAGAAAAAGAATGAGACAAGCAGACAGAAAGTTAGATAGAAGGGTGTTTAGTCAATGCCATGGGCCTCAGAACACTTCTGCCCTCTCAAGATTCCAGCCCTGGCTGTGGTTTCTGGTAATCACTTATGTCTTGGAATGTGAAAGGACAATACTGTAAATTAATGGAAAAAAAAATATCACATGCTATTGAAAACAGTGCTTTCAGTGGGGATTTATATTCTCATCTATAGATTTTTATATTTTTCAAGTGCTTATATAATGAGAACATGTTCTTCATAATGAACAAAAGGAAAGTCATTTATCAAGCTGTGCATGTTGTATCATCTAGATAGTAATAGGGAAGAGCTACTTTTTCATCAGTGCTAGGGATCTTGTAGTTTATGCTTACACTTGATCATGTGACTCAAAGGAAGGGACTATCTCACCTATCCACCATCACCAGCCTGTGCTAAGCATTGCCTGGAGTCACTTAGCACTGCGTAATTTCAGATAAACATTCTGCTGGCAGCCAATAAAAGATAAGAATGGAAAATGGACCAATCCTACTCATAAAATACAAATTCAGGAAAGCACTAGATAGCACCTTCTGATGAAGCAGTGCTCTAAATAATTTCTTCAAGGTCATCTGGTTAATTTATGCTGCATTTGAAAGTTATTGTATATTTTAAAAATTAATGAAAGATTTAATTATGGCAGGGTTGCCGGTGACCTTTTGTGCAATGACTTCTTCATAAATTTGCAGGCATTTCGGAACTGTTTTCTGAGTTTCTAATAATTTGCTCTCAAATTAATGACATGCAGGCAGAGGGAGAAGTCGAGGCTGGGTAACAAGATTGAGTTGGGATTTGTGGTTTCCTAGCTATGGCTAATTCTGAATCCTGGACAGAGGTGGTGGAGAAGATGGTGTGTGACTCACCAGACTCCACAGCAGATTTAATGATTTACCTAGAAGAATGAGAAATAAATCCAGTGTGTCAATAAAGGAGAAATTGAATATATGTAGACTGTGTCACTGCAGATTTGGCTCACACTTATCTATATGTGAGTGGCAAGGAATGGCTAGACCAATTGGATACCTCCTGTTCGTCCTGATATGCACAGGGGTTCTTTTAACTTATAAACAAGGGGTCTGCACTTATCCTTCAGCTTGCTGTTATGCCTGTGAAGCCCAAAGTATGCTTCACCAATCTGTGACCTTCACCCTATGCAATGGCATAGTGAGAACAACTAAGCTGTCTCAAGGGAAGAGTCTCATTTCCCCTAAGACCAGACCACATTCTTGTTTGAGCCTATGTCTATTTGCCCGATCTAACAAGAGTCAAGAGAATGCCACATCTGGGCACATCCACGATCCCATCTTAGAAGAGACTGTATTTTACAGCTGTAGCTGCCAGGCTAGGGTTTAGACTCTGGGGGGCACTCTTGAAGCAGCAGAGCCTGGGAGAAAAAGCATTTCTTAACTGAAGCCCTCTGGGATTAATAGGAGGCCTGGACACAGTCACACATCCTCACTGCACCTCTCTGGAAGCAGACATCCACAGTGCTACCTTCCTGTGTATCTGTGGCTCAGCCTAAAGATGGAAATGTTTCCCAAGAAGAGCCTTTAGCATGGGTAGAGTTAGCGGTCAGGAGATGTGGTTTCTAGCTTGTTCTTTTCTTAAGCAGTCCAATGTTTTGTTCAGGCCTTAGTTTCTTGCTAGAATACAAAGGAATTAGGCCAAAGCTTCATCCTTTAAGACTGTTCTGGTCCTAACACTTTATAATCCTATTGGTTCACTTTCATGGCTCAAGGATTCCCAAGTGGACACCAGGCCAATAATGACTGCCATCATTCAGGGTCAAGTGTGTAATTCTCCACTCACTACAGCTTTTAGACCTTGAGACAAATAGGATCATAATTGGGACTTTCTAGTTATAAACATCCTACAGATTTTTCTTCCTTCCTTCCTTCCTTCCTTCCTTCCTTCCTTCCTTCCTTCCTTCCTTCCTCCAACTGTGCTTTCAAATTTAAACATTTCATGGTGTTCCTGCCTTTTGTGCCAACAGACTATTCAGAGGTGGAGCTAAGAGCCCCCCACCCATGCCCAAGCCTGGATGCCAAACTGTGCAGTCAAATGGCTGCTAATGAGTTACAAAGCACTTCAAACACAGTTCTGGGGGAACTGTGTGTGAAAAGTGGCAGCCAGTGAGTGCACTTCATTCCTGACTACCAATTCTTACTGTGGTGCATTCTGGGATCACTCCTTAGGTTTTTTGGATGTCAGTTTCCTCTTCTGCTAAATTAGAGTAAATGAGGTATATTCCAAAAGTTTGATGCCTCTTCCCTTTTATAGTTATTATTATTATTATTTGATTGAAATTTGCTATTTATTCACTGTTGCAAACTCTCATTATATATATATATATATATATATTCTATGTCCCCAAATTCTTAGAAATCCAACCAATAGATAATATAAGTAATCATAATTATCATACTATAATTGCTGTGTATTTTTATACATCTGGGCATGTCTTTGTGTGCAAGTTCACATGTATAGGAATACATGTAGCGGCCAGAAGACCACCTCAGCTGTCAATTCCTCCGATACTCTCCACATACTTCTTTTGGAATAAGATCTCTTGGCAAAAACCTGACAAGTAGGCTCTGCTGGGTTATCAGCAAGCCCAGAGATACTCTGCCTCTGCAGTTACGGGATTATAAGTGTACCTACCATACCCAGTTGTTTTTATAAGTGCTGGGGAATCTAAAGCAGGTCTTCATACTTGCATGGCAAGCAATGAGGCCGGTTCTTCCACCTTTGTAGAGACGCAGATAAATCCCTATAGGAATTTGATAAGGCATCCTGGAGAGAGGAAAAAAAATGAGTTTGAGAAGTTGTACTTCCCTTAGGAAATAGAATTCTGATAGGTACAAAGTAGTGAAAGGTGCTATAGCACACACAGGTAGAAGGGCGCTAATGTTCAGAGGCTCTAGTTAACTCTTTGCATGAGGTTTGACTAGGTCTTCAGGCCATACTTTGAGAGTCTCCTACACAGAGGGAGGATCTGTAGACAGAAATGTGAATGGTGACCATTGTTATTTTCAGGAAATCAACGGGACTTTACATGTAGCTGGTGAATAAGAGATTTGTACACGTTCCACCAAAGGACTGGGCATTTATCTGGTGGCAGCAGAGAAGACTGAGCTCAGAACGGGGTCTCTGCTAATTCAGAGGTTTCTAGCCTCACAGAAAACTCAGTTGAGGGAATAACAGAGAAAGTCTAGAAGTAAATTATAGAGTCAGAATGGGCTTTCATCTTTTGCTGATCATATTACTCAGGAAAACAAAAGTAGGACTTAGTGGGGAGAAGAACTCATAACGAACGTGAAGCCACTGTTGTAAGCCGTTGAGTTCAACCCAGAGTTCCCTCAAAAGTCACTCCTGTCGACTTCCCAACTGTAATCCCTAAAGGGAATTCTTTTGTTTGAACATTTCTAGGCATTCTAGGTAATAATTCCTTGTTCTCCCCATGAAGGTTTGTGGCCAACCACTGTCTTACAAAACTTCTCTTAACTTGCGTAACTATGAATAAAAGCCCTTGTTAGCAGAGGTCCAAATGAACCAAATACCTATGCTGGGGAAAGGCAGGTGACCCAGAACTTTTCTCCTAGAAAGAGGTAAACATCTTTATAGAGCCTACTCTTCTCTAGCTGCATTTACTGTGGCATTGTTTCCATCTAAATTATAGCAATTATATACCCTGATCCCATTTGAAATCATTTAATTAATGAGTAGCTAACTCTCTGTGTGTTTGGAATTCTAATGAAGTCTTTTCTTCTTGTGAGTCACCTCCCTCCTCAAATTAATCAGCCCTTTCCCTTCAGAAAGGCTTACACTGCCTGGATGGTGGATTGAAGAAGGTGTGTTATTTCATGTCTCAGGAAACTACATTTGTTATGGAAACCCTGACAGTCTAGAATGATCAGAGGCAGGGCAGCTTCTATTCCTGCTACTCCAAAGATTGCTTTAATTCTTCTAAATCCCAAGGGACATTGGACTCAATCATATTCTTTGACCCGTAAATGAAAGAAGATAAAGCTATGGTAACAGTGTTGAAAAACATGATTGATTTTGTTTGATTAATTCTATTCATTAATCAACCAAGAACTATATTAATTTAGTACCTGTTATATGAAAGAAGTACTTGTGAATGCGAAGATGGATGGTTATAATGGGCAGGTAAATCCACTGATTGGAAATTTACCAGGCAAAGGATGATATGTGTGTCTAGAGGTAAACACAAAGACTAGAAGAAAATACATCCTCAGGGTTTTCTTGAAAGGGCCACAGTCTGCATCCCATCTTTCTGAGGTCCCTGCACTGAACAAGAGTCACTTTTTAAAAGAAGTTTGAAGACTACAGGAAGGCGTTTGCTCAAGTTCATCTAGTTAATGTCAAGGCAGAGGAGAACTAGGGAAAGAACCAGGCCTTCTAATTTCTCTGCTTTGTTATCTTGCCACTATTCCAAGGCCAAGAGCAAAGCAAGAACACAGAGCTGTCTGCCACCAGTGTCTGAGCAGCAGTCTAAGGATTAGCTGTGGCAGAAGTTGATAACAGAGATTGAGATGGTCTCAGGTTCACAGAGCCCAAGATGAATCTCAAGTAAAGAGAGAAACACATGAAAAAAAATGCATGTGGCAAGGTAAAAAGAAAAACAGAAGTAATAAATTTTAATTGATTTTTACCCCTGAAAATCTATATAATGAGAAATGGCTCTGAGAATTCATTTATTTTCTTCCTGTGGTTAGGAGAACTTCCTCGGGGAACCAAAGGGCTGGGCACCTCTTTCCAGGCAGTCATCTATATTCATGGATGAGGTGTCTAGTTTTTTTTCAAGGCTCAGTATGAAAAAAAAAAAGACAGATGGCCCACATTTGGGGATAGTGTGTGCCATGAGACACAGACTGTGAGTCAAGGCCATTGAAAGACCTTGATTTAAGCATTGACTGAATCGATAGAAATTCTCTCAATGAGGATGGTTACGGTAATGAACCTTTGTTGTCTACAGGATTTCAAATAACTTAATGAGAATTGGGAATGTATTGGTTACTAAGTTTCTTTGAATTCAGAAAAGGAGCAAGACACCAAGGTGAGATGGCTCAGGAGGTCAAGGCATGTGCCACCACGTGCCACAAACTGAGGTTGATTCCTGGGTAGCAGGAGAGAAGCAATTCTCGCACACACAGGCACATGTGTGTGCAAGCACACATAATAATTAATGATAATATGTAATGATGATAATAATAATAACTTATAAGGTAATTTTTTAAAAAGGGACAAAGAATACAATTTTGAAGAAGAGGTGTCAAAATACTTGTTGTGACAATTATAGGGAAGAGAAGTGATGCTGGTTACAGTGAATTTGCACAAAATGGAAACTGAAAATTTTTCAGGTTTAGTGCTCTAGGGAGACAGTGAAGCAGATTACCTTTTAGGGGCAAAAAGCTTTTTTAAACCTTTTAAAATTGAAAACAACTTTCAACACACTGTATTTGATCCTGTTTTTTCTTTTTTCCCCTAATTCCTCCCACTTCTCTACCTCAGCTTTATGTTGTCTCTCTCTCTCTCTCTCTTCTCTCTTTGCTTTCTCCCTCTCTCTTTTGTTTTTAAAAAAAGCATGTAGTACATAGGCAGGAAGACAGACAGACAGACAGCAGTATGATGGGGCTCTGAGGAGAGATCAGGCCCACACAGCAGGATGTAAATCCCTTCTTATATGTTTCAGAGGAATGGCAGGTCAAATGCCACATGACTGGTGTGTAGGCCATCATCCATGCTACATGACTGGTGTGTAGGCCATCATCCATGCTACATGACTGGTGTGTAGGCCATCATCCATGCCACATGACTGGTGTGTAGGCCATCATACATACTCTCAGGCTGTTTTTGAACTAGCTGTAAGGAGCAGAAGGGCAAGAACCTAAATAAACAATTTACTTTAATTCTAGAAACCAAATCAATCCAGTTTTGGGAGTTACCACAATTCAACCAAAATGGAGGAGCTTAAGAAGATGACAATAACTGGCTCTGTTTGTAAAAGTCTTGAAAATTAGGCTCACTTTGCATGGGCTCCATGTTCCTTCAATGGCTCTCCACAATCCATTTTCCATTCTTTATTCCACATGACAATTGCTAGAAACTGCTCTTTTATGTAGGATATAAATACCTCCAGAAGGCATCCCTAACCTTAAAATAGTTTCTATTTAGTTAAAAAAAAAAATCTTTAGAAGAACTACCAGAAAATGAAGAACCCTAGATAGCCCTTTTTCACCAAAGAAATTGTCGTGCAATTTTGGTTTATAGTCACACAAAGTGGGAATACAAATTAAGCATTTACTGATAATAAATCAAGAAGAAATTTATTTTAATACAATTCTTTGATACACATATAATTTTACCACTTATAAAGATTAAAACAAATTTGCATACTAATAAGATGGATATGCTGTTTATTTTACATGAAGAATTAAATCTTAACAGAAAATTTGGTTCTGCAGGATGTAGAAAGCATCTTCAGCACTTTCTGGAGTTGTTTAGTATTCTACTTTTAAAATCCTCAAGGCTGAGAATGCTATTTCACATAAATACATAGTACAAAATATCAGAAGTACATTTAGGGCTATTTCTGAAATTGTTGAAAATTTTGTCTCACACCTAAGCCAAGACTCATTTTAAATTTTTTATGAAGCCCTTTAGCAATTTAAACCAAATGATAAGATCTAAAAGAAAATAGTCTCCCAAAATATAATTTAAAGATAAACTACCTTGATATATGCTGAGAAATGATTATAGGGAAAATATTAAGTCTTTGTTTTTTAATTAACGCATTCTGCTTTTGTAAGATCAGAAAACTCTGCAGTGAAAATACTTCAGTTCACAACAGATCATAGTCTCAAGTCTGACCTGAGCTGTCTGGGGCAGCATTAGTGCAGGCCGCTATACAGTGTGAGGACATGCTCAAGGCAGAGTGTACGTTGTGTGTTCAAACCCAAAATGCAAGGGAAAGGCCTCCAGAAACACTTGGGGTTCACTAAGCATTTGATTCTGAGTTAGCTTGTAGTGATTACACAGAAGACTTTTGCTGTTGCCAAATCATTTGTGAGCATCAGAGCCAGGGCTGTGGTCACATGTGGAGGTGTGACCCTCGGTCTATTGCTACAGCTTTTGAAGGTTTTTTTTTTCATTTGAAATTAGAATGCAATCACATCATTTCCCTCTTTCCCTTATCTGCCTTCAATTTCTTCCATGCATCCCCTTGCCCTCTTTCCCATTCATGGCCTCATTGGGAAGCTGTCATCTTTATTGTTCAAAGTGGGTTGAGGACAGGGTCATCATCAGGGAATTCAGCGAAATGCACATATTTAGGAACCAGAGTGTATTGATGAGAACATGGGGAGACCCATGTGCCAACGGCCTTCAGGAAGGGGTACTTGGTAGTAGGACATTTAACACCTGAAGAAAGAAAGCTCATTGTTGCCAGACATTTTCATATCTCCTGAAAACACAGACACATGGCTTGGAAACCATATCACTCTTTGAAAGACCCTCCATGTACCTGCTTCCTCTTGTAGAAGCTTGACTTGATTTGGTTTGCACTTGCTTTGATACATGAGCTATTTTGTTCTCCCCAAACAAAATGAGTGTGAAGAGTGAGCGCCCCCTAGTGGGTGGGCAATGGCTCCTTAACATTAGAGGAATAATTCCAGGTAAGGACAAACTCGTATCTGGAACTGATTATTTGTTGTTATTCATTAGAAGCAGTCTGGGATTTAGTTTTAATTTTCAGTTCATGACCAAGTATACCTTTTCAGTGATGTTAATACAAAATTGATGAGCATGATTTCTTTTAATGGTCACGGCACTCTTTGTTAGGTTCAACATCTTATCGTGACATCTATTTCAACAATGTTTATGAAAAGAGATTATTAAACATTTGGTTATTAATTAATTTGTGTTTCATATCATGATTATTTTTATGTTTGCTATCTTTGCCATCTCTTCCTTCCTTAGCAGATAACAAATCATCAGATAACTAATGTAATATTGAACGGAAGCAGAGAATAAAGGTCCATGCAGAAAAAAGACTATGTGTCCAAGTCACTGACTATGACAGCTGTTGAAATGGCACAGCCTAGAATCACATGTACAATTTGTCTTAATCAGCAAAGTGTCCATATCAAGTTAGTCTGTGGGCATGAACATGAGGGATTGTTGTACTGTTAGATGCGGGAGGGCCCATCCCTCTGTGGGTGGTGCCATTCTTAGACAGATAGTCTTAGGATGTACAAGAAGGTCACCTAACCATGAGCCTGTGAGTGAGCCAGAGAGTGAACCAGCAAGAATCAGAACACAGTGGTCCTCCTGGCTTCCTGCTTCATTTTCCTGTTCTGACATCATTCAGTGATGGACAGTGACCTGGATTTGTAAGCTAATATACCAGTTCCTCTATACGTTATTTTTGGTCACATTGTTTTTATCAGAGCAAAGAGAAGTAACGAGAACAGACACTTACAAAGTTGGTGTAGAGGTATGGGAGACAATGACTCTGGGTAGAAGGAGAGAAGGATAAGGAATTTGTCAGCATGCAAATATTTCTATGTGACTCGGAGCTGAGGCCCTTGAAAAAGATGAGCAGAACTCATCATCCTAATAGTGTAAAGTGATTCTTATTTTTGCACTGGGCACTTGGGATTATAATCTCATGGGAATAGAGATTAGCATGCACTCAAGAATACAACTTGCCCTAAATTAAAGTTTGGAGAAAGGGCTGGGAAACACAGTGTGAAGCAAGAAGCTGAACAAATGTAGAGGAAAGGAATGAAAAAAGAAATGGGAAAATACCTGCCGAGATTTCACGGGAGCTGTCCGAGCTGGTCTAAAAGATTTGACCGACCCGATGCAGTCTTGAGATAAGCTCTGCAAGCCTCAGACTCGCCTAGGTGGTGTACTTGAATCACTCTCAACTCCCAGTATCACCCCTGGGACATAAAACAGCCTGGGCTTGCAGTTGCATGGTACTAACTTGTGCCCCTGCCGCCCTTGATCATCACAATTTGTTAGAAAGGCATCTTACACCTCACAGGCTTTCCTACTTGTGAGCTTCTTAGAATGCCCAGCCTATTTTTTTTTTTTTTTTTTTTTTGGTCCATTTCCAAAGACATATCTGGGATTGCGCCATTTTCAGCACAAAGATGAAAGATGATCTTTTTGTTATCATCATTAGTGTCCTATGGCTTCTGCAACAAACCATAGACTAGATGACTTTTAAGATGCTGTCCATTATTTTACAATTCTAGAAACCAATTTTTAAAAAATCAAAAGATTTTTTTTAGTAGAACTTACTCTATGTCTTCTTTAAAAAAAACCTAAGAGCTTACTGGTGTATACTTATACATAGTGTAATATTCATAAATAAATTTTCATAGAAATATATTATGTGCTTTGACAGTATCCACCCCAGCTTCCCTTTATGATGGCTTTAGGCATCTATTAGTTTTTGGATGTCTACCACCAATTTATACTTCGGTTTTCATATATCCTTCTCACTGCCTGTCAATCTTCATTATCTGTCACAGAATTCCTCTTGTTGCTTTTAGGATCCATCTCAGTAACTCAGGGTGCTCTCTTCTCAGTATCATGTACTTAAATCTGCAAGCTTCTTCACCCAAATGAGGTTGCATCACAGCTTCAACGATGAAGACATATTTATATTCTATTGAAGACCACCATTCAATTCAGTCTATAAACTTTCCCACTCTTTTTTCAATAGTACTTAAACTTTGGCAACTATACACATCTTTGTAATGTCTTATAAAATACAGCGTTTATACACACACACGTATATATGTCCTAATAAATATGTGATTTTGTTTAACATTTAGATTATTCAACATCCACCAATACAGCAGTCTATATGTGAGGTGAAGTTGATTCATATCTCAATGTCTTGGTCCTTTTTAAATGGCAACAACTTGCAGGAACTATGATTTTTCTTTGTGATCTGCCCAATGTGGACTAATCTGAGATATTGCCTCTTTTGTTCTGGGCAATATATATAATCTTGTTAATTTATTTCAAGATCATTTAAAGTGTCATTGATGTTGTTGACCTGTTCACTTACTTTGGCCACATAAACATAGAACACTTTACCAACTGCTATTACTACCTAAGAACCTCAGCTGTATGAAGCTAATTTCTGTTATCCAATCTTGATGCCAGTACCAGAAAGAAGGGTTGACGTTTTTTTCCCTATTACATCATATCCTATTAAACTGTGCCTGTCTGTAGAGTGTCAGAACTGACCGGGTCCTGATTACCATAAAGTACATTGACTGTTCTTTCTAGCTGTGTGTTATTGGAAAATTAGATTTCTGTTGATAAGCCGCTTAATAAGAATGATGAACAGGGAAAAGCAGACGACAGAACCTGGCAAGCTGACTACCCATAGTTCCCCCGGGGTTGATTTCGGTATGTTAATTCGGTGCTGTTAGACACATCACCTTACTAGCGGCTGGCTCACATTTAAAAAGTTTTCTTCAAAACTGGTCTGCAGACCCTGCCATCTGCCTTGCTGATGTCCACGTAAAGCATGTACCTTGTATTTTCTTTTTTTTTCTGCCTACCAATCTTCTAATAGAAACAAATAGGATTAATCTGACATGATGTATGTTGTGAGCCATGAATTACATGTTTAGAGAAGAGAGAAATATTTTCTTTAATATCACTGGCATCCTAATGCTCAGACTGCTACCGTCAGGGAAAGCTTAGCACAGGAAATAGTGTTTGAATGTGGGAGGATTTTGATATCTGAGCGGAGAGGAAAAGAGATATTTGTCAAGGTCATCTTCAATGTTTTATTTATTTTTTACTGATTCAGTTATTAATTTAACTGTCTTATTGCCAAGCAAGTAGAACCTTATCATAAGGAGTAGCTGTTTTGTTAAATTTTTAATGGAGCTGACATGGCAACAGATTTCTGTAACCTCAGAACGTAGAAGGTAGATACAGGAGGATTAGAAGTTCAAGGTTATCCTTGGCTATATAGATTGCGTTCAGTCTGGGGTACATGTGACCCTGCCTCAGAAACAAACAAACAAACCCAAAAATATTTTTTAAAGTAAGTAAATATATTTTCACCCTCTGAAATAGTTCAGAACTAAATAATGGAAATACCTTAGTGGATGATATGGCATCTCTTATTGGTTTAGAAACTAATGTAGTTAGCAAGAATTTTAAAAAAGAGACAGAGAAAATTCAGAAGAAACACAGTATCAGCTATATATGTGGAATATTGTAGCTCAAAACTTTGAGTCCATGCCAAGCTAGGGTTTTAAAAAGACCAAACAGGCTCAGTAAAATGTAGCCCTCAGTTTCTCTCTCAAAGTCTGTTTAATCTTCTAGATAAGGCTGTAAACCTTTCATTTAATTTTTATCTGATAATACATTCAAAGCTGTTTCCCAAGATTTATCATAAGTTAGATGATCTACAGATCCAATCTTACTGTTCCCCACATTTCACAATTTATTTCAGTCCTCACTCTCCCTCCTGTAAGCGTCTTCATCTCCCAGAGAGTCCAAGGAAACATCCCAACGAGAAGCCCCTTGGTTGTCATCCTAAGATTATCTAAACCAGGGTGTAGGAGAAGGCAGAACTGGAAGTGTGACTGAGGCTGGCTAAAATGGACAGCCTCCAGCTCCCTGAAAGATTTCCGTTGTTCTGAGCTCCCAGCGTGACTGGTCTCACCTCTCCATCACAGTGATAGATGCCCTGCACTGTGGTCTCATGACATGCCACCCCAGTTGAGAATTGATGGCCAGTCTTTTTTTTTTAAATTTTTTTCTAGAATGATTGATCATTCATATTTATAGGCCCATCAACAACTGGGCTTTACAAAGGTCAGTATTGATTATCTGGACCACGCAGAGGGCATTCTTCATTACTGTACATAAATATGACTTTCTTTTATTGGAATGCTATGATTTTTCAAGAAACGCAGGAGAATAAGGATTCATATGAGTCATATGGTGGGAATTTCAATTAAAATGCACAGAGATGGTCACAGGATTTTATTATCAGCAGTGTCATACTTAGATAATATATTTCACTGTTCCCAGTGTGGTGGGCAAATGTGCAAACACGCATGTGCATAAGCACTCACACATTCTCTCTGTCTCTGTCTCTGTCTTTCTCTGTCTGTCTGTCTGTCTCTCTCTGTCTTTCTCTGTCTGTCTCTCTCTCTCTGTCTCTCTCTGTCTCTGTCTCTGTCTTTCTCTGTCTCTCTCTCTGTTTCTCTGTCTCTGTCTCTCTTTGTGTTTGTCTGTCTATCTCTCTCCATCTCTGTCTCTGTCCCTGTCTCTGTCTGTCTCTCTGTCTCTGTCTCTGTCTGTCTGTCTCTGTCTCTGTCTCTGTCTCTCTCTGTCTCTCTCTCTCTCTCTCTCTCTCACACACACACACACACACACACACACACACACACACACACACACACACACATGTTTTATAGATGAGAAAAGCATTCCTAGCACTGATCATGATAGACAAACTACTAGTCCTGACATTAAGAAGAAACATAAAATCTTTGTATTAAAATGCAAAGAACGGTTTCATGTGGGTGATAGATTATCTCCATCCTTCCTGTGAAGCACATAGAGTCATTTTGCAATAAAAACAAGTGATATTAAACCTACTGGGAACGACAGCCACTTGGCTGAATATGTAAAGCTCCTGGTCATTGAATAGTGAGAGCATTCTGTTAAGGGACTCACTTTGGATGGATACAACAAATCCAGGCTGTCCTGGTAGCCTCCTCTTTAGTCTGGTATTTTACTGACTGGTTTCAGGCTTCTTGTTATTTATACTCCTTCCCTCAACACTTAGAGTCTTTGGTCACTTCAGCCTGCGCTCTGAATGGCAGTTGGTGAAAGTGGACTACAGGTCTATCTTCAGCCGGCGCTGTACCAAGGAGGACTTTGAGACTTGGCACCTGCTCAATCAGGTACCCCTACAGTGTGATGTGCTGGCCTATAGAAACAGGAACTACTGTGCTGGGTGAAGTTTTCTCTGATCTGATTTTCTTGGGAAAGTGAGGTAGTGCGTCATTTGAACATGTGGGTGTAACTATGAGCAAAAATAATTGTACATACCCAGGACCAACAGGGGTAGATAGCATACATTCCAAAATTTGATGTACTTATTAGGTCACTGAACTTCTAGGAGGAAAAGATATGGTAATGACTTAGGGTGTCAGAGCCATTAACAAAGAAGTCTGTACCAGGCAGTGAGGAGGCCTCCTATATTATAGTCATCTGCCTTGCCATTGTAGAAGGTGTGAGCATGTCTCAAGACAGCTTGGAATAAGGGCCCTAAAGTACCAGAAAAGGAATGCTAAGAAAAGATGCATGGTGGATGGGTCTAGTGATGGCAGATATTTATCATGCAATATAGGTAGACTTCTCCATTCTTCTCAACCCTATGTCCTTGGATTTTATATCACCAATTTCTATTCTTTTTGCCCTTTTCTATGAGTTAGGACTTTAGTTTAATCACTTGTCAGAGCAAAAGGGGGAGCAGATGGCGAAGAATGAAAGAGAGGAGAGGGAGGGGTTATACTTATGAGGTTAACCTCAAGTTCACTGTGAAGATAATATAAACAATAAAAGCAGTATACCAGAAGTTGTATGATCATTACTTTAGTTGCTAAAGCCACTTGGATAATGGCATGCTGGTCTGGAGAGCCTGAAGTCCTGTGTTCTCTACAAAGTTGGAGAAAAAACAGTAGTACAGAGACATTACTGATAAGATGAATAGAGGGGTGGATCTGGGCCAGCCAGCCATAGTGGTCCTTTCATGTGGTCATAAAAGATGAGCACTTTCATCCTTGAAACTCCTGCATGGTTACTGAAAAAAATGAGATTGCTACATTGAATACTAAAGGCCAGTGCTTTTGTGCCCAGTTGGTTTATTTCACCTCCTGTGTGTTTTATTGCCTGTCTCACTATGGACTTTCTCTTTGAGGGAGAGCCTTGTGTCATGGGGGAAAGGAAAATATTCAAGAAGCGCAAGCCAGGTGCTCAGTGTGCCCTTGGCAGAGGCTACTCTGGATCGGTGGTATCAGAACCCTGTGTCTGTGCTGACTGGGACTTCGAATGGTGAGTCCTTTGAAATTTCATCTTCAGTTCCAACCAGGTATTTACCTCCTTGTGGGTGGTGGTGGTGGTGGTGAAGGTGGCGTTAGTAGAGGCAAGTTAGACCCAGGTGCGGGATGTGCTCTATGGTCCTAGTTGCTGGAGCAGACAGGAAGTCTGCCTCACCTGAAAGTGAGGGTGAGGCGCATTGGTGGGGAATCCCAGTGCTGTCTGAGAAGCAGTTCCTCAGGGTCTTTCATTATCTTCTCATCTCCAGTGAGTAGCTGTAGTCCTGGAGGAGTCGGGATGCGATGCGTCCTGACGATGCTTAAAGAGTTACTATCCTAGGCAGTTGCCTTCATGCATGTTCTCACAAATGGTACCCTATGTGTTAGTATACTGTCATCATTTCTTCTTATCTTTATTTTTAACCTACCTATAATATTTGTACATATTTATAAGCCAGCACAATAATTTCTGCACATATAGCACTGTGAAATGATCAAATCAATGCAATTAGCATTTCTTTTGTATATATTTTATTAACTTATTCATATTACATCTCAATTGCATTTCTATCTGCTCAAAATCGGTCAGTTCTTTGTGTTGGAAATCTTCGGACTCTTTCAGTTGTAGACTACAGTTCTGCCTCTAATGACAATGAAACACTGCAACTTATAATTAGAATTCTGATATCTGATATTTCCTACAGTTGAAGAGTCCCAAATGTGAACATTTCTTACCTCCAGTGTCAATTTCATTCTCCTCCGAGATAAGTCTGTTTGATACATCTGGTTTTCTAAGAGAGATGGCATAGCAAGTGTGCCTGAAGAACCCTTTTTACTAGAAGATAGTCCTGGCCCAGTTTCTCCAGTTTCAACCAAATACAGAGCTGCACTCCCCCCCACACACACACATGTGAACAGTGGCTCCGATAAAGTCCTAGGAGGCATTTGTTTCTCTTCTCCCTACCTTCAGGTCCAGGCCTTGATGAAGCCCTTTTAGGTTCTCCCTCCAAACCATGCTGTCCATAAAAGCACTTCCATCCATCCATCCAGCTGTTATTATCACTCCAAGTGTATACTAACTCCCTCACTCCACACCACCCTAAAATCCCACATGTATGTCTACAGTCCTAACTACTGGACCAGGTAATTCTTTTTTAAATTTCCAAATCAGATCTTATTACTCCTATGCCTAAGATAACTTGATGGATTTATCTCTCCCATAAGGTACTGCGCTGTTGTGGGCACTGGCCAGTATCCTTTTCTATCCCATTTATTTTTTATTGTTCTTCCTTCATTTGCTATATTACAGCCATACTCTGAGCTGCAATAATTAATCCAAGCTCATTCCTAGGAAAAGGAATGAAGTACACAACAGTTTCCTCTGAGTTTCATCATGGCTGTCACCTTTTTATCACTCATGTGTCTTCGAAACTTTTAGCTTCTTAGAACTACTGAAGACACAGGTCTCGTGTGTATACCCTGGTGCTCTCTAGCACACGGTCCTGCCTCTGTTCTGTTAGAATTCACCCTATGAAGTCATTATGCTTTTGGATATTTTGTTTTCATCTGTCTGTCCCCTGTGGAAGGCAAGTGCTGTGAACGCAGGAGCTTTAGAGTTCCCTCACTGTGCAAGTCCCACTGCCGACTCCACGGGAAACATTCAGTAAAGAGTTCTGACTCTTAAGAGAGTCAGTTCTGGGAATCTATGGCTATCCGTTTGGTCCCAGCTAGATGCGTGCTTCCTATGTATCCAGTCAGAAGGTCAACTTCCATTTGGTAATTTATAATGATAGTCCCGGGTTAGTGGAAACAGCTAATGGCTCAAGCATCATCCGTAGACAAGGAAGGAGATGGGCAGAGGCAGAGCTGTGTTTGGATTGCCTGGTACAGAGTATCAAAGTGTGTTTCAGTGTACCGGGCACCTAGCCCTGCACAGCAGCCTTTCCTCTCCCTTCTCCATGGTACCTAGTTGTGGATAGGCCAAAGTTACTTGTGTACAGTTATCATGCCTGTTCTCTGTCCATCCTTTATTCTTTGATAACCTGGCTTCAGCAAAACTTATTAAAGTGAGATGTACCAAATGGAATTTAAATTTCAACAGCAGGGTGTTTTTTTTATGTTAGAAGATCTTTTGAAAGCAAAACTATTGTCACAGCTGGGACAAATATTTTTAATTGTGAACCACAGGCCAGTGTGCAATCATATCAAGAAGCTGTATTATTCTCCTTAGAAATATAAGGTGTATATTGTATTTTCTGCTTTTCTCACGGCTGTGACAAAATGCCAGAAAAAGACAACTTAAAGGAAAAATTCGTAATTAGGGTTTGCGGTTTGAGAGCCTCTAGTCCATCGTGGCAGCAGGAATATGCACGGGGACTTTGAAAATGGGAGGGCAAGAAGCAGACAGCACACAGGAAGTCAGGCTAGGCTATAACATTCTTAAAGCCTACCCCTAGTGACTCACCTTCTCCATGGAAGGTACACTTTTTAAAGTTTCCACTGTCTGACAAAACACTGCTACTAGCATGGAACCAAATGTTCAAACCGATGTGCCTAGGAGGGGCATTCATGTTCAAACCACAAAAAAAAAAAAAAAAAAAAAAAAAAAAAAAAAATCCCAGAGTGCCTTGCATCCTTGTCCCGACTGACCCATGGAGGTCCACGGCCTTTGAGTATGCCATGCCACATTACAGATTCTGTTGTGTGTCCTTGAGCCAAAACAGTCTTTTACTCATTGCTAGGAGGACTCACAAGTAAGAAGAAAAAGAGACTATAAAGGAATATTTCTTTCCTTAACCTATTCTATTTACTGGTCTGTATAAAAAAAAAAAAAAAAAATCCCAACACTTGCATTCACAGGTTTTTATTCTGGGAAATTTTCTTAATTTCTGTGTCTTTACTTCCTTAGCTGTGATATAAAAATACATAACACATATCTCATCAAGTCCTAGGGAGAAGTAAATGAATTGGTAAATGAATGAAGGTGGGTCTTTAATATAGATAAGGCACTTATCCAAGTTGTGTATGGCATAAGCCTACAACACGTGGTAGCTGCTGCTGCTGCTGAGGTTGTGAGTTTGTACCTCAGAGTTACGTGAGCCCCATAGGGCTCGTACATTCAAGTAATCTCTGTTTTCAAAGTTGTACCTTTGGGTGCTATGCAACTATTTTAATGCTAGTAACAATACTTAAAGTGTTTTTGAGCCCCTCTTTGGGGACTGCTGTCAGAATCTCAGTAAAAATGGTTAATAGGAAGAGGAGGGAACCCTTTGCTGCATTCTGTGGGTCTTTCCTTTGTGCTGCCAGAGATGTCAAGACACTGATGTCAGGATCCTGACCATCGCCATTCCAATGAGAAGCACATAAGCAGTTTGTTCATAAGTCACCTAACCATAGTTACATAAGTGGTGGAGGAGAATTGAGGTTCAAATGCAGGCATGGCTAAATTTTAGCTTGTTGCTTCTATGTCATCTATTGCTCAGGAAACCTAACAGGTCTTATTATTTGAGATTTCTTTTATGTTTCAGATGGAATAAGATCTCTACATTTAGTTCCTTTGAAATTAAGACTCATCTGCAGATGACCCAGGGTGCTGCTTTAAGTGAAATTTAATATAGACTATTTCATTAACTCCAGAGACAATTTCAAATAAAGAAATTTTTACCATTACTAGTGGAATTGTAATAGGTATATAGTCTCTAAGAAGAAATTATGGATTTTTAGAAATAAGGTATTAGATGTTTGCATTTTTATTATCAGTCATACCTTATATTAAAAAGAAGGCAGAAAACACTTGCGATTAATGTAGGGTTAGACAAAAGAAGAAGCCTGGTCTCACTGCCTGGCCACCATGAGAATATCAACAGCAGCAGAGGTCATGTGACCCAATGGTGTGCTTTTGCTGCTTCTGAGTGTAGAAGCAGCAGTTGTTGATGACAATTCCCGGCTTATTAGCAGTGCATTTAGGGTAAATGTTTGAAATTGTTCTCAATTATCTGTATTGAATTTAAAGCTTTCAGGGCTGAGAGAGAAGGCCCAGCAGTTAAGGCATTGGTTGTTCTTGCAGAGGACTGGGGTTCAGTTCCCAGCATCGACATAATGATATACAAGCATCTATAACTCCAGATTCATGGCAACTGATGCCCTCTTCTCACCTCAACCAGCACTAGGTGTATACATAGGGCATATGCATAAGTGCAGACAAAGCACTCACTCATGAAATAAAATAAATAGACTTGTTAAAAGTAAAATAAAATACAGTTTTTCATCAAATGTAGTTTGTGTCTTGGTCTTTAGTGTTAATCTTGGAAACTAGTATCTGAGCAACATGTCCTAGCCTGTGGTCCTCTCTTGGGAGTTCCCTATTCAGTCAGTTCTAGCCATTAGCATACACATTACACTTAGGTGTGACCCTAAGCCGAAGAAGGGCTGCTTCTCTGGTTGCCTCAGACAAAGCCCAAGGCTCAGAGAGCAGCAGAAAGTATATAACTTACTTTAGTACTTTTGGGAAGGTTGTAGACTGGGAGCAGTCTGTTTAGTACCCCCATATGGTGAGAGCTAAAGGGCACACAGCCTGGGTTCACAAGGGGAAGGTAATTTTGCTTAAAGGGAGAAATGTATTGAGCCTCAGACGTATATACCTGTAGAACAAAGTTTAGGTTAAAACAGTGTAAACATCATACAAGGATTGGGATTTCTACTTAGGAGCCTAAAAGATTCTCAGCCCAAGCTTGCTGGAAAGAGCTACTCTAAAACAACTGCCTCCAGGGCACTGTTGAAAAGGAAGTCCCACTGAGAAGAAAGCCAAGGTTCCCAATAACGAGTCAGCTGCTGAGAGGGGCTTGCTCTAACTCCCTGGCAGGGCCCAGGAGAGGCTAGCCCTCTGGGAAAGGGAGGTACTTGCCCGTGGTAAAATAAGAAGCAGCTGCCCTTTTCTTTTTCTTTTTTTATTAATTTATTCATATTACATCGCAATTGTTAGCCCATCCCTTCTATCCTCCCATTCCTCCCTCCCTCCCGCTACCTCCCTACTCCCTTCCCCTATGTATGTGACTGAGGGGGACCTCCTCCCCCTAATGTGCTCTTAGGGTATTGAGTCTCTTCTTGGTAACTTGCTATCCTTCCTCTGAGTGCCACCAGGCCTCCCCATCCAGGGGACGTGGTCAGAGATGGGGCACCAGAGTTTGTGTGAAAGTCAGATCTCCTTCTCCACTCAATGGTGGAGAATGTCCTGTCCATCGGCTAGTCTGGGTAGGGGTTCGAAGTTTACTGCCTATATTTTCCTTGGCTGGTGCCATAGTTTGAGGAGGACCCCAGGACCCAGATCTGCCTGTCATAAAGTTCCTCACTCAGAAGCAAAAAGAGTTAAATGGTATATACTCACTTATATCAAGACACTAGTCCAAGGGGTATGTCCCATGAAAAACTTTACTTACCAGGAAAGTGGGTCAGAGGGGAGGACATCCTATTGAGACTTTAGGTGAGATAAGCATGGAAGAATGAGGAAATAGAAGGATCCAGAGGGTCCGGCTGCCCTTTTCTTACTCACTCCTTTTGCTCATTCAACAGTAACCTTAGCTGAGTAGCTGTTATATACCCCAGTGTTGCAAAAGTCTTTTACATGAATAATCTTAATTTCTCATCTAGTCCTTGGAAGAATTAGGCATTTTATATATGGAAATGGACACAAAGAGAGCTTCATTCACTCAACATAATAATATTCTAATTTCCTGGGTCTAAGATATAGAATATCATAGTGGTTTCTTCCATTTTCATTATGGAGTCATGATAGGGTGAGATTATCCAGTAGAGATGCAAAAGACACAGGGAAAAGGATTGTGGGATGACACACATATAATTTCAGGTGTACCTATAGTCCAGTCAGCCTTTGGTTTTATGTATAAAGAACATAAGTGAGCATGTATTATTTTTTTGACAGTGGACAAACTAACATATAAACAAGACATTAAATAATGTATCAGTAAGAATTACTGCACCAAAGACAAACTAAAACAAAAATAATGTAATAAAGTATTGAGTTTTATGATCCGGTACTGAGTCCATTATGGCAGCCACAAGTCACATGTGATTGCTTGCGGTAAAATTAAATTAAATTAAATTAAATTAAATTAAATTAAATTAAATGCAAGTCCTTAGTTGCACCAGCTACTGGTCACCATGGTGTAGCATATCTATCTAAAATAGTCCACTGTAGACAGTTCTGTGAGACAGAGTTGGCTTTACATGGGTGGAGAGCTGGTTAGAGCAAAGAGACCATAGAATAAATAGATTGCATTTTATCATAGACGATTTCATCCAGGGAGTGGTAATGGAGCTTACCAATTAATTAAATAAAATAAACATATCTTTTGGGAAGTGGGCAACAGAGTACCTTAAACAGAGCAGATATATAAGCAAGCTGTTATTAGGGAGAAGGCTAAGGCAGATGGCTACAGTGGGATTAGCTCAGAAGTGCTTAAGGCGTTATTGTCAAGTTTTCTCAGTACTATTTGGCTAACATATAATGGCCTCTTTTTCTATGGCTGCATTTGGGTTCATGCTGTGCCCACTGAGGATGATAACTATTACACTATGGTAACTGCTTCTGTTTTGTGTGTGCTCTCACTGTGCCTGAAAAGATCCACCTGACCCCAAGCCCACCCTGATCCACTCTTAAAATGGGATCAAAGCACCTGTCAGGCCTGTGTCCCGCAATCTCAGATGCTAGGTGCAAAGGCAGAGGGAGAGTGGGGTCAGAGATACTCTACTGGCCTGTACCTGGCCTGACACTCATGTAGGTTTCGTGGGAGGAGACCCCGGGCTTCCTGACTGGTGGAGAGTTTCAGAACGGGACTAGAAAGACAGTTCAGCAGTTAGGAACATACACTGGTCTTGCAGAGGAGGTGGGCTTAGTCCCTAGCATCAACATTGCATGGCACACAACCACAGCTTCAGGGTATTGAATGTCTCCACGGGAGCTTGCACTCATGTGTGCTCATGCATGTCCGTGCGCGCGTGTGCACGCACACACACACACACACACACATTTTATTGTCTAAATTATCCTTGCTATTCTCCTTCTGAATCTGAGGCTTTTTCTTTGGGGAATGGGTTGGCAGTGGACCATATACATATTCTTGGAAATGGACAGATTTTTCCATAAACAGGTAGATATTCTACGGCTTCTGTAATCAAGCAACACACAGGGTGAATTATGTCTTGAAGTGAACTGCCTGTGTGTGTGTGTGGAATCCGGCAGCATACTTCCCTGAGGCAAGCCAGATTTTCTGGTGTATTCTGTTCAGATCGCACAAGTCGGCAGTTCCCACCTTTTGCCAGGAAGCTACAGAAGCAGGAGGCTGTTTGTTTGTTTAGGTTCTGTGGACTCATGAGCTGGGAGGGAAGCTGGACAGTGTGAGAGCGTTTAATATGCATTTAGCAGAAATTAATGAAGAAGTCCACAGCTTGGAGGCAGCCAGTTTTTGGTTAGTGTTGTTAAATATTAATGAGGTGCTTTTGCTCTTTGGGGCAGAGCAGCACGGTTGATGCACCTTTTTTAATTACCGCAGCGCTAACAGGTAGCCGAGCTGAACAGAACTGCTGAAGACGGCTACAGTTTGCAAAAAGCCTTGAAAACATGTCTGCCCTCCCCACGGCTGCTTGAAAAAAAGCATCCTTCCTTTGCAGATTCCCAACATTGTCCAGGGTCAGCAGGACTGGTCAACAGGTTCATCTCATAAAGCCATAGGGGAATTTTCTAGAAGCGGTATACGCATACCACAGTCCAGCGTTTCCATGCATAAATAATGCTTGAAATTCGATGTTCAATGGCGTGCTGACAAATGTTTAACTCTTTGGGAACAAACTCTGAATGCTGTACATGTTTCCACAATGGTCGATTTCAGCATTAACCTAACGAATGAAGAACTGATAATAAGAGACAGCAGCCCCACTTTATATAGTATTCCTAACAGGCAGAAACATGTATGTAAAAGACCTCAAGAACATAAACAATATAACAATATTCACATGCAATTCAACATATGTTTTAAGTAGTAACATATATATATATATATATAATAAGTTGTAGTTATATGATACGAAAATACAGTAAACAGTAGAAAATTATGTTTTGTGTATTTATTGACTTTTAAATATAATTTGTGTGAAGAAATGTCATGTGTTTTAATTTTTAATAGTGGCTTTAAAAACTGTTAATTACCTTGCAAAATTCCCCAAATTTTAAGAGTCAGATCTCATGGACTATTATAAGGTACTCTGAATCCAGGTGAACTATGGGCCATTAGCTCCCCACTTATAGATCAGACCCTTGGTAAAGGATTCACCCGGCGTAGATGTCTGTTTCAATTTTCTTCCTTCCAGCTGCATGGAAGCATGGTTGTTCCAAAGCTGATTTTGAGTTCCGCCTTTCCATTGATTGGCAGCTCTGTGCACATCCAGTCCACTCATCTCCTGAGCATTTGGAGATGCTTGCCACAGTTCACCTTAGTGGCAACATAGCCTCACAGCTGAGTGAATTCATGCAGTGGTTGCACTAAAACACGGTCCCTCTAGTCACCTCCATTGAATTGTATCTATTTCTGCAAGAAATCAATAACAAATATATTAGCCATTTCTGTTTCCAACGTGTGATAGCCCCCCAAATTGCATACAGTGAACTCCAGATACATTCATCATTCATATAACCTATTTATTAGAGAAAGAAGGAAGATGCCAAAACACAATGTGTGGCGGGGGGGGGGGGTATAGTAAGCCACACCCAGAGCATAACATGCATAAAGTGGGCTAAAAGGTTGGCTAGAAGTAGTCTGGGCTTCCAATGTAGATAGCAATGTACATGACCTGTTCTATCAGTCAATGCGTCTTTATGCTGTGTTAGGTTTGGAGTGTGAGACACAGCCTCAAAGAACGGAAAAAACAATACAGGGCAGGTCTTGTCACATTCTTTTGATGGGTCATGACATACGGTGACTGATGCATGAGGCATGGTTGCCTTTGTATACCTGTCATCTTTCCATTTTTGTTCTGCATTCACTCATGTAATTTCCCAGCATTTCAAAGGAATTTCACAAATTCTTAGTTCAAAGACTGTGGAAGAAGAAAAAGAAAATACATAAATGCAGCACAGAAAGTGACCTGCCTGCCCCCATCCCTGCCCCCTGTGCTTCCCCAACACTCAGTGGGTGGATACTCAGATTCTGAGGTTGTGCTGTCTGGGTTGCAGGATTCTCTTGACATTGAACTTGGAAGCGTGGACTAAGAGAGGGTGCTCTTAGTGAGCTCTGGCTGCTTCTAAGAGCGTAATCCCCTCCACCCATTTATTACTCTTATATTTTGACATTTACACATCTGAAAATCTTATGAAACTCCACAAAGGAGGGGCTTGCTATTCGGCGTCAGATGCTGTGGCTGTGGTCCTGTAGAAGCATGGAAAAGAACTCTAGTTTTATTTTAAACATGTATAGGTCTCCTATCTAATAATGAGAAACTTGAATTCCTGTGGACATACATGTGACTATAATCAAACACCCCACACACAAGCTTGAAAGCAGCTGAAGTTAATGTAAGCATGTATATAAATTCTATAAAATTAATTTTCAGACAGTACATATTGAATCATTACATAGGAATGTATCTTGACCTTTAAATAAATCTTCCTTGTTGCCACTTTTTTAATTAGTTCTGTATTTCAAAGTATTATTTTAAATACATAGTGCCTCACTATTCTCACTCCAAGCTTGTCACATATTTGAACTCATGTACTTTCTAGTCTGATTTTTTTTTGATAATCTGTTTTTCTTTCTAGACTATATAACTCTAAATGATGAGACCACGTCTAAAAGCATACTGCTCTTTAAGACAAGGGTATTTGCCTCACTAGGGCTAATTAAAACAGTGAGTTAAGACTTTGGGGAGGAAGTGGAGCATATGTATAGTTAAGTTTGCCTTTGGGTGTTTTAACAGTTCCTTACACATATCACTCTACCATGTTTACTTTCTTGACAGTGACTATGGCTATGAGAGACATGGTGAGAGCCAGTGTGTCCCAGCTTTCTGGTACAACCCAGCTTCCCCCTCAAAGGACTGCAGCCTTGGTCAAAGCTACCTTAACAGCACTGGGTAAGTCAAATACCTGAAGGACCTCCATTCCTCATCCATTCCCAATGGTGAAATGAAATGAGGTGTATCTTCACTGAAAAAGATAAGTGTAGGTAGGGTAAGTTTGTGTTGAGGGGATTCTGAGGGAAACTGTGAAAGTGTTCAGCCAAGGATAGCTTGTTTAGAAACCACCAGAAGAAAGTATCAGGCAGGACATACTCTTTACAGTTGGCCTCTAGAAAACTATAGTTGTTGGTTAGTTAAAACCTCCCTCGAATGCCTTACTTTTTTGGGCTTTACCTGAAGTAAATTGATTTAAGTAATTTGTAGATGTGACAGTGCTCCCTATGGGAATCAATGGGAATTCTCAAAAGTTAAACACGTGATACATCAAACAAAAACTTACAAGTGCCATCCTAGATACTTCTGGAATAAGAAGACCAAGGATGTTTTTTATTCTATCACAGTCCACTTAGTTATCCTCAGACACTTGGCAAAAGTTTTCTTGGAGATGCGGTGTTTCACCCTTTTCGTTACTACTTCTGTGACTCAGGAGAAATCTAAAGAGTGCACAAATGGGACCATGACACACTTGTTACATTTTGATGCATCTTATTGTTATCTGAAGTTCTGTGAGTCAGTGTCTGACTTGGGACATCTGGAGTGAAGTTGGTTTCTTCTTCTGTAACAATTCTCCACACGGGGTGGGGAGGTTACGGGTGTTCTAGACCACTCTGAGAGGGGCAAGACAGTGAGTGTCTGGACTGCGCTCCCATCTGTGCCAGTGTTTCTTCTACCATTGTAGCCATGCTGTCCAGCTTCATTTACTTTGACCTTGTATGGTTGCAGAGAGTCTTAGGTAGTATCTAAATAGTAGCCGTCTGTTAGGGGAGCATAAACATCATCAAGGCATGGGTGCTCATGTAGTCTGAAATACTCTAAAATCGTGATCTTTTTATTTTAAATATTTGATTCCGGGGGGGAGCACTTATTCTTAGATCCCAGGCGCTTTACTGTAGTGTTTTTGCAGGGATATGGTTTAGAGATTTAAATCATCCAATGCAGATTGAACAGTTTGAAGTTACTGAGCTGGACTGTGAGAGAGCAGAAGGAGATCATAGCGGTCGCACGGAGTCATCTGCAACAGCCAGCCTCTATCCTCAGCATCCTCTGGAAACCACTCAGAATGAATTCTCTTAGGACAGCTCACATAACCATGTGTAATATAGAGCTAGATCCAATTTTAGGCAACATAGGTATGCCAAAACAGCAAGCCGCTGACCAAATAAAGCAAGGAGATGAAAAATCTATTCACTTTTTTCCCCCACAGGATTTCCTTATAGGTATCTGTAGACACCACCAGTTTTCCTAAGTTTAACCTATATTATACATTACCAATGGGGTTTCTTGTTAGCTGTCTAAAAGAGGAAGTGACTGAAATAAAGTTTGCCTTATGAAACAGTAATTCTAAGATACTGATCATGAGTAAAAACTATCTTCTAAGTAGAGCTAACCCTGAAAGATTAACTTAGATGAATTTGATTTCACTAAATCAGCGATAATCAAAAGGACTGTAGTATGAGCCTTGAGTATAATCATAAATTTCTCATCATATTAAAACGTAAAAATAGTTCTAATGTTGTATTTTGTTTAATGTGACCTATAAGAACCATTGTCATTTCAGTATGCTATACTAACTACATATCAAGCCTTTGATAGCCATGTATGGAGAGCAGCTGCCATATTGGATAACAAAGATACAGACGTAGCTTAGTTGAAGTTGAACATGATGTATTATGATTTCATTTAGGCTGAGAGCTACCTGTAGCATTTGGTTTGCATCACCAGGAAGAAGGAACAGATAGGGCAGGTGATCCAGCAGTGGGGCAGTGTTAAGGAGGAAACACCAGATTTAATGGAGGACTTATATTATCTAGAGTTTTGTGGCTTTGGGTCTTTCAGAATAAGACACCATGGATCAGTTGATTGTTCTTGATAAAGAGGGTGAAGGAAGAGAAGACTTGATAGTGACAATGGTGATAGCGGTGGTAATGGAGAAGGTGGTGGTACAGGGGTCTTTATTTTATGTGGTTTTCTTTGAACATCAATTTTAGTGATGATGAATCGATCATGGGCTTCCGGGAAGTAATAACTGTGTGGCAGGTCAGGTTACAGGCAAGCTCTTGGGTCAGAGGTCAAGGCAATTGATGCTATTACCACAGAAGTTGGCAGTGTTTTGTAGGGAGTTCACTTTTGGAAGGTGGTCTTACTTTAGCAGAGTTGTTAAGAGTTTAAAAACTGTGCATCTAGTGTGACATCTGTGTTGAGGAGTAAAAGTGTTTTAGCAAATGGGCAAATATTATAAAATAGCCCAGTGACTGCAGAGTAAAAATTATCATTTTTATTTTTATTTTCATTTTTACTTGACATCTTTTTAATGCCATCCTGGTATGGAGAGGAGAGAGGAAGGATCTGTCTGATTATAGGGAATTCTGACTGCTTTCTGGTACAGAGAAAGTCGGAAACGGCCTTGGGGAAATATAACAGGCCCCTCATCGACAGAGTACTCTTTCTTGCTTTCCCTGCTCCACTAGTCCAGTGCCCTCCTTCTCCTCCTCTGCTGTGTGTGAGTTAGACATTGATTTTTCCTGGCTGGTTTAGACACTGATCAGATCCCTGGTGTACTCAGTGGAATCAATAATAATGTTTAAGGAGCTAGCCTCCCTGAGATGGGGGCACAGCCTTCCTGAGCATTGTTTATCTTTGTGAATAGCTGTAGTTTTCGAGACCTGGCTTTTAAGTGCAGCTGCAAGAAGTACTTTTGTTTGCTTCTTTTCTCTTGCCCCCCGCCCCTCTCTCTCACACACACACACTACAAATTGCACCACTACCAAAGCTGTCTTTTGTCAAATCTCTTTAGGTACCGGAGGATTGTGTCCAACAACTGCACAGATGGGTTGAGAGAGAAGTACTCTGCTAAGACACAGTTGTGTCCTGGAAAAGCTCCTCGGGGCCTCCACGTGGTAACCACTGATGGGCGTCTGGTGGCAGAACAGGGCCATAACGCAACCTTCATCATTCTAATGGAGGAGGTAGGTGACCACTCGGGTACCTGCAGTCCGACTCACATGCTGACAATCCTTGATCTCAGAAAAAGAAGGAAACAGAAATCTAACATTCTCACTATCTGTCCAGCCCTCACACCAACGTCGAGAGTGAGGAAAAAAGAAAGAGGAGGAAGCGAGTAATATTCTGAAACCCCCTGTAATTAAAGATTCAGTTCACAATGCCTCTGGAATATATTGCTTGCTAGCTCGCCCATTCTTCCTCATGCCTTACCTCCCCCCTCCCCTGACCCCCTTCTCTCTTCTTCTTCTTTTCCTCCTCCTCCTTCTTCTTCTTTCTCTCTCTCTCTCTCTCCTTCCCACACTTCTTATGCTCAACATTGAACTCAGGACCTTGGCTCTGAGCAATGGCTCCAGCCTATGGATTTTTTGAGATAGTCTCATCCTGTCTCTTTTGACATAGCACCCACTCTATAGCTCAGGCCAGCCTTGAACTCACAGTGCAGCCTGTGCTGCATTCAAACTTAGGATCCTTGTGCAGCTACCTCTTGAGTATTAGAGTTATAGCTTCTACTATTATGGTGTATCTGGATATATTCCTAAAGGTTTTCCTTAGTTTCTGCTTTGGAAATGTTTGTCACCGTAAGGATATAATGTGTAAACTGTGAGGGGTTTGGGGAAGGAAAATTTAAATCATAGTTGCTGACTTACAGAGCCTCTCTCTCCTTGCTTGTTCTAACCCATACTCTTACTAATTAGGAAAGCCCACCAGCCTTCAAAGAGTCTTGAACATTTGATTGTGAGGATGGGGAAAATGACTGAAATTGGCTTTAAAGTTAACGTTGTACAGAACACAGACAGCATTGGTTTCTTATGCACCTGCTACTGGCTTCATTAGCTCACTGCTTAGTGCCATTTGCAATCCAGGCAGGAAGACCTGAGTGTATGCTGCCACTGCAACCCACGTACCTGCTTCTGGCTTCCTGTGTGAGATGTTCCTTCTGACCAAACCAGGCACTTTGCTAGCACTCTTTGCTGGACTGGTAGAGCTGGGAGCCTTGCCTGATTGACAATGCCCTCTCTAAATTTATATGCAAATTGCTCTGGGCTCTTGAGATCTTGGAAAGGAAGCAAAGCAAACCAGGAGGTTTTTCTCACTAGTCTGAACACTTCAGAGCGTTTAAAGTGCAAACCACACTGTGAAGGTGCAGGCTTCTTATCCTGGCCTGGCAGACTCCTCAGTCTTCACTCACATTGATGCTTGAAATAGAGGACTTTAAGATTCCAAGGAGGTCATTAGCACGTTTCCACTAGAGAGTGTTCAGGACCAGAGCTATAAAAAGTTTCTCAAATGGATGTGGAGAGCCACAATCTTATCCATTTCAATTGCCGGCAGTTCATTTCCACTTTAATTTACATTTATAAACTCAAGCGTAGTTGACACTGTATGAGGGTCAAGAGAGCACCCATCAGTTTTTCCTTCGTATCTGCATTGCCATGGCTGGAGAGGTGTAAAGAAAAACTGTGGCCAGTGCACAGTCTTGGAGCAGAGGTTTTCTTTTGTGCATTAGTCAGATGTTTTGTTTCTAGGACAGATTTTTGGGTCACAGATTCAGAAAGTTCAGCCCATGGTCTCTGTTTGCCCTCATGTTCATAGGTGGTATGGTAGGTTCATAGGTCATGGTAGAAAAGGAAAGTGTGAAGGAGAGAGCAAGGTGGGCTGGAGATTGAGATTGATTTTGGTCCAATGTCCTCACTTTTTCCAAAACATGGCAAGATGACATCTGTAGCTGGGGACCAGCCTCTAGCGTATAAGATTTTTCTGCGGACATTTCATGTCCAATCCATGTTAGTGAATGTTTCCAAATACAATTCTCTTTTTATTCCTCCATCCATCTAAATATATAAACTGATAGTTTCTAACCTTCTTCGTTCTAGATCTTTACTTCATGATCTGTTTTACTGACCCTGATATTGAACCAAATACACATTTACCCAAAGTGTTGATCCAGTGTGGGGTGTATAATAAGGATGGGGTTCAACATTGCCCTTGGGAGGCTAACAGCTTGAGGTGGTGATAATACTCACTGCTAAGCCACTGGGTGTCATGTCAGAGGCAATACCAGAGGTATACTTGAACTTCCCGCGGCAGAGACATCTGTGGGCTAAATCACTGAGAAGGGGCTCTGGGAGAGAGGATGGCTTAAGCAGGTCTCAGGAAAGAACAAAAAAGTAATTTTAGAGAGCATGCAGTATTCATCTGTACAATGGAAACACGATCTACCTCCTCTTGCTATTGTGAAGCTGATGCTGAATACATGGTAAGTGACTAACACACCTCTCAAACTTAATAACAGATAGCCAAAAATAAGAATAACGAAAATTATTGTGTTGTAATGAAAGGAGTTGGTACTGAGAGTGGGCTGCCTAGATACGTGCTTCTTCTTGCTGCCAGCCATGTGGCTTTAATGTAGATATTATTCTACCTCCATGTTAAAACTGAGGACGGTAATACTTTTTATTACTAAATCATTAGTCACTTCCCCTCGGATGTTTATACATACATATGCTCGCACAAAGAAATGGGCACATAGCTTGAATAGAAAGTTTTTACAATATAAAGTAAGAGGAGTAACTGCTTGGCTTCATCTGAAACTATGTCACAGAGCTAACCATTACTTTATCACTGTAATTGTCCTGACATAGACAACATGAACCATGTCTGTGAGGGGTCAAGGCGCTTATTCTTTGCATTTGAGAAAGTTGGCTAGACTCTTCCTTATCACCATTGCCTGAGTCATAACATAACCAGCAGCCTCAAGGTTGGGCACGCTGGTCCTCACCCCTTGCTCATAGCCCTCCATGGATTTTAGCTTGCACTGGAGTTTCTAGGGTAATATTGATGCTCTGACAATTAGTGTTAGATATGAGTCAATCAGAATCCTGTGAAGGAGACTAGACCAATTTCTCTTCTCTTGCAGGGTGACCTCCAAAGGACAAACATCCAGCTTGACTTTGGGGATGGGGTTGCTGTGTCCTATGCCAACTTCAGCCCCATTGAGGACGGCATCAGGCATGTGTATAAGAGTGCAGGGATCTTCCAGGTGACAGCCTATGCGGAGAACAACCTTGGTTCTGACACAGCTGTCCTCTTCCTGCATGTGGTTTGTAAGTAGCAGGAACCACTCCTTCTCTCCTTTTTCCCAGTTGGCAACGCCATCTGTCCAGATTTCACTTTCTGGAGTTCATAGCTGAAGCCGGGTTCACTGCAGCTCCTAAAATCAGCCAATTAAAAATGCTGAAAGGCACGTTCAACTATAATTTAAATTCACAATGCTGAGCTAGATTGCATTTTTAAGGTGTGGATTACACTGCTAAGGCTCTTCACTTTGTAGCTCCATTCTGATAAGTTGGTACACGTAAATGTGCACTTGCAGACTCACGTGCAGATAAAACGTCTTTTCCCTTTGTGTTAAGAGATTCCTGAAAAATAAATAAAAATGGAACCCATCTAGTTGAAGGTCTTACATATGAAAATGTATACATTGTACTAAATGTTTGGCTTTGTTTGAAGAGTCCAAGGAAGATTAAAAAAGCAACCCTTTCAATTACTCCCAACATTAAATGTGCTTTAAAAATACAATCTTTGTGCATCCAAGCTTATTTCAGGTTCATTATATTGTAAATATATTTTGTGTTGTGCTATAGTTGGCTTCAGTGGTACTGGCTGCTGCTATGTGAGAACAGCCACTAAGATTCCGGCTGTTTTGTTTATGCCAGATGGTTTGTGTGTATTACTGTCCTGTGGCTTGAATCCAGTTAACTGAGACACAAATACTACTGTTTCTAGACTGTGGGCTCAGGGGATGTTGATGTGAGATGACACTGATTTGCGCTACCTGGTAAGGACAGTCAGCCAAAGTGCAGCATTCAATCATAATAATCTAAACAATATGCAATTGAAAGCTTATGATTTTTTGTTTACTTCTAGATTTTCCATTTAATAATTTCAGGCTATGATCAGCTATGAGTAACTGAAAATTTACCAAGTGAAAATGGATCAGCAGGGACTGCTGTGTACCCCATAATGTCTTTCTAGTAATATGTCACATAAAATGAAAATTACATGTTTTGGAAGAGTTGAGTTGCATAAGAGAAATTCCATTCATATTAATAACCCAGTGATTGTGTAAACTCTTGGATGTGAATAGCACATTCTTAAGGTGCTCCTGGAAAATAGAGAGCTATTTTGCCTAATAGTAAAGAGAACAAAGTGGTAGATAATAAAAATGTATAAGAAGAAACCTAGAGTATAGATAAATTTTATCACCACCATGCCAATCTGTAATACATAACCTCTAGATTAATTTCAAGTTTAAAATGACTTAAGCCTAAGCACTGGCTCCCTTACAGAGTTCTGGCACCAATAAAAACGAACTACACAGGAAATGCCCAACCACTCACCAAGTCATTCAGGAAATATTTATTGAGTTCTTAATGCATGTAAGGGACTCCACCAGGCACTTAGAGTCACCAGTGGAAGTATAATCCTGCCCCCTGTGTTACTTTTGTTCAATTGAAAAAGGAGAGCTACTTTTTTTTTAAAAAATTGAGTCATAAATAGACCGAGTGATGAAGATCCATGTGTACTTGCAGTCTCTCTCTGTGTCAGCAGCACTGGATTAAGAGCCCATATGAGTGGTATGCAGCTTCTGTGATCATAACCTCTTTGATTCTCTAATATTGTCTAGCCTCCTTGGTCCTTACAAAACTTGAATTCCTCCTCTGATCTCTTAGATTATGAGGAAGCTTTGGGAATCAAAGTGGATGATGTATATGCTAGGGGCACCCAAGACCACTCCTCAGGTATGGTGAGTCGCTCAGAGGATGCACAGATGTTAGCACATAAGCTCATCTTCTGCTATTGTTTGTTCTAGAGAAGAGATACAAAGCAAACTCAGCAAAGGAAAGACTTGAGGGAGAGATGGGGCAGTCAGTGAATTGCCTGCCAGCCAGCCATGAGGATGAGTGTGCGTTTCTGGAACCCTTATAATGCCTGTGGCTGGAGTACACATCTGTAATCTTAGCACTGAGTGGTGGGGGCACATGGAGACTGGGGGATCTACGGAGCTGTTTGGCAAACCCGCCTATAAGTGACAAGTTCAGGGAGTGATTCTGTCCAAAAGGATGTGATCCTGTCTCAAAGGAAAATAAAATAGTTAAAGAAGACACCTGATATCAAAACTCTAGGTTGCATGAACATGTGCATACATGCTTAACTGCATGTTACATGTATAGGCATACAAACACATGCACAAAACAAACACATAGATGAGAGAGGGAGGATAAAGAGGGAGGGAGAGGGAGGAGAAAGGTGAGGGTAAAGGAGAGGGAGAGAGAGAGGGAGAGGGAGAAGGAGAGGGAGAGAGCCAGGAACAGATTTATACCATGAGTTATGTGCGCGAAAGAGGAAGTGTTCCTTGAAACTGTTACTGTGCTCATAATTCCATCCAAATCAATCATGGCTGCATTTACTAGACAGTTAGTACAGTGGAAACTGCTCCTGGCCTCACCTTGGGCCATTAACTAACAAAAGTAGTTGTTAGCCACCCATAATAACCAATTTCACACGGATTATTGGACTTCTATCAAAAGGAGCACCATGTGATGGGAAGCTTCTCAGAGCTTGCTGTGTTCCTTCCCGATCCACTCGTCTCTCTTCTCACTGTTCTCTAATCTGTCCCCTTCTTAATGCCTGGAACTGGCTCAGGACCTTTGCACTAAAATCTGCTCCAAGGTATTGTTTGTTGTAATTAGTTTTCGCCAAGCACAATTGACCTGATACTGGAATAAACATGACCATATCAGCTGATTCACACAAACTCCATTTTATGTCTGGTATAACCTTAGGAAGAGGGAAGTCATTTTTGTTGCCTTGGGTGTCACCGAACCCTCCAAAGCCTAAAAGTGACAGGAAGTGGGAAGGGATTTCCGGGATTATAGTCATGTACGGTTTGGCTAAACTGTGACATGCCTAAGATCCTCACGAGGCAGCATGGAGATGGAGTTTCATTTCATTTAGGGAATGGACCGAGGGTAGGAATGGGAGACATGGACCCAGGTACGAGATTCTGCAGTGTGGATATAGACAGTCATACTTCTTTTCACCCCCCTGGGCCAGTCCCTGTCTAGTCTGTTCTCCCTCACTGACCATCTCTCAAGTCACTGAGAGGTTTTTATTACCTTAACCCTTGAGTATAAGTAAATAAAGCATTGAGGAGGTTGTCGATGTTTTCTTGTACCTTGTGTTTTTGTGGTTGACATCAGGTAGACCATGTAAAAATTATACAGATTTGCACATTTAAGATAATTAAAGTGTCAGCCAAGTGAGTATATGAAGTGCCAAGGTTGAAATTATATGCTGGTAAAGAATCTTTAAGTGCCATATGTCTGGACTCAGGCAGAATGCTGTAGGCAGAAAGTGTTTTCAAGCTATATATAAATGGATGATTGTAAGTTTTCTTCATTATATTTTGAACTTGCAGAAATCATATGTTAATCATGTGCAGAATGACATTTTAAAACACATGCATAAATTCTGTGATTGCTCCATCAGGCTGTTTATCATAAATATTACATCCAAAATGTATTTTTTAAATGGTGAGAACTCTTACAATTTGTTTTAAACTGTTTACAAATATAATATATGTAATTAACTATGATTTACATCATAATACATTAGGCCTCTTGAATGTATTCTTTTTATCTTACTGAAATTCAATACTCTTTGACCTACATGCACCCCACCCACCTCTGCCATACCCTGGCAGTCAATATTCTATTGCTTGTTTTTGTGAGCTCAAGATTTTAGGTTCCGCATGTGTGAGATCCCGTGATATCCATCACTCTGGGATTAGTTTAACTCCCCTAAAATAGTGCCATCTGGGTATATACAGGAAGAGAATATCAGGCAAGTCTTAAAGAACTAACAGAATCTCCCAGATGTAAAATTAATGCACAATGATTCTCCGCCAGCATTTCCCTTTCCTCTTTTTATTTTGGATGAAGTTAACAGTCTCACGTCCACCTCAGATGTGCTCACAGTTGTTCCTTTACTGGATGGTGTAGTGTAGAGTGCAATGCAGTTCACATATTTTCCGAGAAAAGGGAGAAGCATCATTATTATCATTTGGGAACCTGATGGATGCTTTTCTTCCAGCGTAGGCAGCTGCGTTCTTTCCTGTTTGTAAAGTGGCCTTGCAAGCCTCTGAGCAGCACTCACTACATCCTCCAGATCCGAGCAGGCACAATGGCCAGTTGTTAAAGCGGATGGAAACCAATTAGCAACTGAGGGTAATGGACGAGCCTTCCATATAATTCACTGACCTCAAGTTGCAGAATGGGCTAATTTTCAGAAATAAAACACTGCTGTTTATCATCCCATTTAATGGCTAAGTGTCTAGTAAACTAGCTTTGTCCTTGGACAGGAAGGCCATAAATATTCATGGTAGGTGGGCTACCAGATGAAAATTCAGTTCACCTGTTACTTGAAAAGTCAGAATTTAATTTGAATTTCCTGCTACACCTTCTGCTACAATTAAAGAACATACACACACACACACACACACACACACACACACACACACACACACGTACACACACAGACACACACTCACACATGCACACTTGCTTCCCTGCAATTTAGGATTTATGGTTATTCCTTTTTTTTTTTACAGGCATGATAATAAAGATAGAGATTAAAAGCCAAGACTGTGGGAAAGGCGATGGTTTGTTCTAGTAACATAATCACTGTTTCCCCCTCCTGTTCCTTTAGGTCCAGTGGAGCACGTTCACCTTCGAGTACCTTTTGTTGCCATAAAAAACAAGGATGTCAACATCAGCGCTGTTGTGTGGCCCAGTCAGCTGGGGACCCTTACCTACTTCTGGTGGTTTGGAAATAGCACAAAGGTTTGGCCCTTTCTCCTCAGTATCAAATGTGATATAGATTCCTGGCCTCTAGCTTCTAAGTTATTGTGCAGGAGCTGGAGGGGCAGCAATGACCAGCATACAATGAAGCTAAGAACACACATAACTGAACAAAACCTGCTTCCCGAAGTCAGTTCTTTACCTTAGTAGAGAAACTTTAGGTAACTGTTAGAAAGAAAGAGCACTTTGGGAAACAGGACAAATTTGCAGACTCTTTCTTCTATTAAAATCTCTAGTGTCAATGACTACGTTTTGCTTTGATTCATGGCCTTTTAAACGACGCGCTCTATAATAGAAAAGCCATTCCTTGTCATCTTCGAGATCGTGAGTTCACACGTGTGACACATGAGCTGGTGCCTAGGTTTAAGGGCGGGAAATAAGTTGGACGGCTTGTAAAGAATCTTCACCAACACCTGACAGGTGTTCTGCAAACACAAGTCCTGCCAGGGAAGGTTGCTGTGCCATATAGTAAGAAACCACTAATAGGCCCTACTCCCAGAACCTAACGACGATGCCTATGTCAAGAGTTGAGAATCTGAAAATTTAGGCCAAAGGATTATCAACTGCATTAATGTTCTCCTTTACTGCTTCTTAAAAATCAACATTATAGTAAATAAATGCTACACTACTTACTTATTTACTTAATTTGGGTGCATGCCATGGTGTGTTTGTAGAGGTCAGAAGACAACCTGTAGGAGTGGATTCCCTCTTCCTACCTACCATGTGGATTGTAGCCAATGAACTTAGTTGTCGGGCAGTAAATGCCTCCTCCTGCTGAGCCATCATATAGGCCCTAAACTCAACTTTTAAAGCATTTCAGGCTCATAGAGAAATTCAGAGGAATGTGCAGAGGTTTCTCATATGTTCTGTACCCCCACTACCGTACAACCTCCTCCTTATAGACATGATGCATTTGCTATAGTTGCTGAAGAACTTCATAGGCAGGTCATTATCACCCAGATTATAGAGTCTATATTAGGGGTCCTTTTGGGTTTAAACAACCAATGTATGAAACAAAAAAGCTGAATTTATCCAAAACCATCTGTGACTTATTTTATTCATCTCTCCCTCCTCCTGAATGCCTATCATTAGTATCTCTAGTTTTTCAAATAATAGCATCATATAGTTAGACTCATTAGTATGTTTTGTTTACAGATTGGATTGTTTTTCAGTTAGTAACATGTATTTAAATGTTCTCTGTGTTGTTTCATGTCTTGATAGCTCATTTCTTTTTAAAAAATTTTATCATCAAGGGGTGGTAGATTGTAGTCAAAGTCTTTTTCGTCATCTAATGATATAATCATGGGATTTTTTTTTTCAGTTTGTTTATACAGTAGATTATATTGATGGGTTTTCATGTGTTGAACCATTCCTGTGTTCCTGGGATGAAGCCTTCTTGATCGTGGTGGACGACATATTTTATGTGTTCTTAGATTCAGTTTGCAGGAGTTTTGTTGAGTACTTTTGCATCAATGCTCATCAGTGAAATTGGTCTGAAATTCTCTTTCTTAGTTGATTCTGTGGTTTTAGGTATTAGGGTGACTGTGGCCTCACAGAATGAGTTTGGTAATGTTCCTTCTGTTTCTACTTTGTGGAATATGTTGATAGTTTGAGGAGTATTGATATTTGCTCTTCTTCGAAGGTCTGGTAGAATTCTTTGCTGACACCATCTGTCTGTGGACTTTTTGGGGGGCATGGATTGGGAGACTTTTGATTACTGCTTCTATTTCCTTAGAGGATATAAGACTATTTAATTTGTTTACCTAATCTTGATTAAACTTTGGTGAGTAGAACCTATCAAGAAAATCATCCATTTCCTTAAGATTTTCCAATTTTCTGGAATACTGGCTTTTGAAGTAAGGCTTAATGATTCTTTGGATTTCCTCAGTGTCTGTTGTTATGTCCCATTTTTCATTTCTGATTTTGTTAATTGGATACTGTCTCTCTGACATTTAGTTAGTTTGCCTAGGGGTTTGTCAATCTTGTTGATTTTCTCAAAGAACTACCTCTTGGTTTTGTTGATTCTTGTATTGTTCTCTTTGTTTCTAATTTATTGATTTTTAGCCCTGAGTTTTATTTACTGCCATCTACTCCTCTTGGAGGTGTTTGATTCTTTTTTTCCTAAAGTTTTCAGGTGAGCTGTTAGGTTACTAGTACAGGATCTCTCCAATTTCTTTATGAAGGCACTTAGTACTATGAACTTTTCCCTTAGCTCTGCTTTCATGGTGTCCCATACATTTGGGTAGTTTGTGCCTTCATTTTCATTGAATTTTAGGAAGTCTTTCTTTATTTCTTCCCTGACTCGGTGGTCATTGAGCAGGGAGTTGTTCAGTTTCCATATGTGTATTTTGTTACTTCTGTTGTTGTTGAGGTCTAGTTTTAGTAGCAGGGGCCAAACACTGAGGAGGACTCTCTCTAACTAGGCAAGACTCATAGTAGAGGGAGTGGAACACTAACCCTCCCACAGAAACCTTGACCCAGAGTTTACCCTGCATACAAGATGTGCAGGGAGAGAGACAGATCAGAGATTGAAGGAATGTCCAAACAATACCTGGCCCAACTGAAGGCCCAAGCAAAGACTCACCCCATGGGAGAGATTCAACCCCTACACTATTAACAATACTTTGCATGGACTGGTCCTAGGCCACCTACACAGATGTAGACTATAGGTAGCTCAGGCTTTATGTGGGTTCTCTAGTAATGGGAGTGGGGGGCTGTCTCTGACATGGACTTTGATCCCAGCTTTTTGGCTTTTTAAAATCACTTTCCCCTGTTGGGACTGCCTTACTAGGCCACAGTGGAAGAGGGCATGCTCAGTCCCGATGTGACTTGATAAGCTGGGGTGGAATGGAAGAAGATTTCTCCTTTTCTTAGGAATAGGGGAGGGGTGAGGGATGGGGCTTGAAAGAGAGGAGTGATGAGGCTATGTCAAGGATGTAAAGTGAATGAACAAATAAGGGAAAGCATATTTTAAAAGATATTATGTATATAAGTGATTGCCTGGATATGTCTATGTGTACTAGCTGAGTGCCTAGCAACCATGGAAACCAGAAAAGGGCATCAGATTTCCCTGGAACTGGAGTTATTGATGGATATGAGTTGATATGTAAGTGCTGAGAATTGAAACTGGTCCTCTGGAAGGTCAGGAAGTGTCCTCAATCACTAAGGCATCTAGCTGCTGCATCTTTGCATTCCCACCAGCAATGAGGAACAGCTTCACTTCATATCCTCCCCAGCAATTGATAGTGGTGTGTTCTGGACTCTGCTCATTCTACCAGGAAACCGGTGGCATCTTCATTTGAATGTGTATTTCCTAGAAGACATATTATGTGGAAAATACACTATACGCTTAGTGGCCACTTTTATATTGTGTTTGATGAGTTGCTTATTAAAATATTTTGCCCTGTTCTAAAAACCAAATGCCTACTTTTCACTGTTTATTTTTCCTAAGAGTCACTTGTATATTTTAAATAACAATTGTGACACTGTTTGCAGATGTTTCCTCCCGTCTGTTTCTCTTTTCATTCTCTTGGCAATGTCTCGTTCAAAGCACAGACACTAGAATTTAACAAAGTCCATCTTATCAATTATTAGACAGTTTGTGACTTTGGTATTTAGCTGCAGTGCCACTACCGTACACAAGGCCATCTGAACTTTATCTACATGACTTCTAGAGGTTTTTAAGCGTTGTGTTTTGCATGTAGGCTTATAATCTATTTTGGTTCATTTGGAAAGGAGTAAGGCCTGTGTCTGGGTTCCTTTTCTTGAGCACACAGCTCTCTTAACGCCTCAACTTGACCTCTTGACAGCTCTTTCTTTGCTTGTTTTCCTTGGTTTTGGGCAAAGACCATGTTTAAATCTGACTATTACTTCTCACTGATCTTCTGTCTTTCTTCTCTCTCAACAGCTTGTTGTAAGGCTGCAGCTGAGTATAGTTTCATTTGCATTAATAGTATATTATCTTGCACGTGTATTTTGCTTTTCTATATAAACTTGAATGAGTTTGTTACGATCTAAAACATAACTTGTCAGAATACATTATGAGTAATGTAATGCCCCAACATGTCAACTTGGTAAGACCCAAATCTTTGACACTCTTGTGTCTTCCTGTCCATGGACATGGAATATCCCTCTGTTCATTTACCTAGCCTTTGATGTCCTTAGCAGAATCTCATAGTCACATACAGTTCTTACAGATGCTTTATCATATTCATGGCTAAGTCTGATATTTTACTTTTGAGAGTTCTGATGCAAATGGCATTGCTTTAAGTTAAGATTTAACTTCTGCATTACTGGTATCTAACAGGGTAAGGAACTTATGTATATTTACTCTGAAAACCTGGCTGTAGTGAACTAAGAAATTTCAAAGTTTTTTAAAATTTTATTTTATTAATTTATTCATATTACATCTCAATGGTTATCCCCCCCTTGTATCCTCCCATTCCTCCCTCCCTCCTATTTTCCCCTCACTCCCCTCCCCTATGACTGTGACTGAGGGGGACTTCCTCCCCTGTCTATATATATTTTTTTAATTTTTAAAAATTTTTTTATTAATTTATTCTTGTTACATCTCAATGGTTATCCCATCCATTTTATCCTTCCATTCTTCCCTCCCTCCCATTTTCCCCTTATTACCCTCCCCTATGACTGTTCCTGAGGGGGATTTCCTCCCCATGTATATGCTCATAGGGTATCGAGTCTCTTTTTGGTAACCTGCTATCCTTCCTCTGAGTGCCACCAGGTCTCCCCCTCCAGGGGACATGGTCAGATGTGAGGCACCAGAGTTCATGTGAAAGTCACACCCCACTCCCCACTCAACTATGGAGAATGTTCTGACCATTGGCTAGATCTGGGTAGGGGTTTATAGTTTACCACCTGTATTGTCCTTGGCTGGTGCCTTAGTTTGAGTGGGACCCCTGGGCCCAAATCTGCCTATCATAACGTTCTACTTGTAGGTTTCTAGGGCCCTCTGGATCCTTCTACTTTGCTATTCTCCCATGCTTCTCTTTCTTTTTTATTTAGAAAAATCTGGGTTTTTAAATTTATTCTTCTCTTACACAATACATTCCACCGCAGTTTCCTCTCCCTCCACTCTTCCAAGTTACACACACACACACACACACACACACACACACACCTCCTCCAGATCCACTTCTAGTCTGTTTTCCTTTAGAAAAGAGAAGGTCTCCCAGGGATGTGAACCAAACAGTAAAACCTTCAGGGCTTTGTGCTTTCTGTTTTCTAAGGTTATCAGTGCTTCAATTTCTTTAAAGGTACAGGACTATTCGGATTTTAAGTATCTGCTTGTGTTGTCCTTAAAATATGGTTGCCTTTCCTTGTCAAGTTTGCAGAGATACAAATGTTTGTTGGGTCAGTTTATTGTTCTTTTGCTACTCCTAACATCTGTAGTGGTTTCTTCTTACTCATCTGGAACATCTGGAATTTGAGGATGCTTTCTGATTTTCTTAACCTGGTTTTCTCTAAGAGCCTGCTTTCAATTTCATTGATTTTTCCTTACTGACTCCCTGTTTTCTGTTCCTTTGCTTCTTTTCTGATCGTCTTATTTCTTTTCTCTGGCTGCACTGGCTTCAAATTATTCTTACCTCTGTCATTTGCCGAGAGAGAAGAGTAGAGAGCTGGTTTTAGGGCTTCCTTTGTGATCTGCACATTCATTGCCATGAGAGTTCTCCCAAGCACTGCTTTGCGTGAACCCTACACATTGTGGTAGGTCATGGTTTCATTGTTTTTGTTAATTTAGAGCTAGTTGTTTTCAGATTTCTCTTTATCTGCCACTACTTTCAGAAGTATATTGCTTGATGCCCAGTGTTTTAGTTATCTTTATGTTATTAATTTATAACTTGATCACATTATGGCCTAAGAGGAGGGTGACATGATATCCAATCTTTCCAGTTTAAGTTTGTCTTATGGTCCAGAATATTCTTTATTCCCATTTATTCATTTATTTAGTCACTTTACAGCCTGATCCCAGTCCCTCCTTACTATCCTCTCAGTCCCACCCTCATGTCCCCCTCCCCTCCCTTTATTTAAGGGACTGGAGAGATGGCTCAGAGGTTAAGAGCACTAGCTTTTCCTCCAAACGTGTTAAGATCAATTCCCAATAACCACACGGTGGCTCACAACCATCTATAATGAGATCTCTCAGAATAGCTGTTTCCTTGGCAAATGTTCAGTGTGGAACTGAACATAACATATACTTCTGTAATTTGGTTATCTCTAGATGCAATAATATACAGGTGCTTGGGTTCTTGAGTTCAACCACGCCTTTGTTGATTTTCCCTCTTTTCTAGCTTATTACATGTTCTTTGTGAGGGCTTTATATAGTGGTATCATTAGTATTAGAATGCATATTGACAGCTATTCCAAGACCATCTGAAATAACACTGTGCAGTTCCATGAGTCACATGACTACTTAATAATAATAATAAGGCAATCATAATTCCTCTCACCCACCTCTCTTATCACCATCATCATTCGTGGAATCTAAGTACATGTGTTCAAATGCATTGCTATTGTTGTTATTTTGAAGACACCATTCATAGCTTTGTTTGACAATTAAAAAGAAAAACAAAATATCTTTGTTTTTGTGAATGGTTTGTCTGTTTTTCAGAGTCTAAATAACACTGTTTTCCATCTTTTAAAATAACTCATAGCAATTCATGCAGAGTTCATTTACTTATATAAAGGTCCCTTGACTTGGATTTGAGAAAATTCTCTTTCTCCTTCCCTTCTATAGAATAGTTATCTAGGGTACAAAGGTAGAAGTACAAACTTTTCTCTTAGAAAAGTTTGATAATTTTTTTTTCTGAATATATTAACTATGTCACAATACCTTTTTTTATTCCTGAATAGTTTTTTTATATGTTTTGGCTTTATTTCTTACCATTTTTATTGTTTATATCAGGTGTATTTTCTTTGTATATCTCTCCTTTGTATCTATCTTCTTTTAAGATTTGAAATATTTCTTTGATTTCTTTAATGTGAGACTTACATGCCTGAGTGCAGTGTCTTCACCGTTTGTTCTATTTAGAGACCTTTGAGTAATTGTAGTTTTCCTGATAATGATTTGGTGAGATTCTCACCCTTTATTTCTTCCCAGAATTCCTCCTAAGTTTTATTCTTTCCTTTTCTGGTATCCTCTCTCTCTCTCTCTCTCTCTCTCTCTCTCTCTCTCTCTCTCTCTCTCTCTCTCTCTCTGTCTCTCTCTCTCTCTCTCACACACACACACACACACACACACACACACACACACACACATACACACACACACATACAAACACACACACACACATACACACACATACCCACACACACACACACACACACACACACACACACACACACACACACACACACACACACACACACACACACGACTATATTGCATATATTACCTTTTGTAACTGAGCCACATCCTTGACTTTGTTTTGTATTATTTTGTTTTCTCTTTTTCTTTCCCACTCCTTGCACTCTTTAACTTTCATCTTGGACATTTCAGTTGGCTTGGTCTCCATTTTAGATATTCTTTCCTCACTGGTGCCTTCTTACTATTAAGTCTACCAAAAGGCAGCTTTGACTTTGCATTGTGCTGTCATTATCATTAGCTTATTTTTTAAGAGTTTCAGTCTTTGCATTCATATTGCACTTCTGTGTCAGCAGATATTTTGTTGTACTTGGAGGTGAGGTCCTGTGTAGGAGTCACTGTGTGTGGTATGATTGTGCTGATGTGCAGGAGGAGAGTTACCCCGTCCTCTTCCCTCATTATTTTGGGGCTCCCACAATCATTTACTGTGTACTTCCCAGGTGTTTCACAGGACACACACACACACACACACACACACACACACACACACACACACCATGCACACGGTGACTAGGTTGGGTTGGTGTTGAGATCATATCTCTTTTTCCTATGGCTGTTAGACTAAGTAGAAAGCCTTGCAAGTTAGGCTCTGATTTAGTAGTTTCTTCCAGGAAAAGAAAAGCCACAGTGCACAGATGTGCTTAGGAATGATCCCTAGCCCCTCTCACTGAAAGAAGCACAAAGACACATTTCTCCAGTATTTATGGGAGAACATGGTCAGCTCCTGGCTGTAAAATTTACAAAGCCATGAAGGCCCCTGTGACTTACTGGTTCCTCCCTGAGGTTTTAACTCTCTGACTTTTGTTTTCCTTGAAAATCCATTATGCTGTTAGTGTTGCTTATCTTGGCAAAAGCTTTAATTTAAAAATCATATGAAAATTTGCAAGAGTTGGTACCAAGACAGGGAATATAAATAACTCTTTAGCTATAAATTAGGAATAAGGATGTGGAGTCTACCTCTATCCTCACTCCTGAATGGGAAGACAGGGAGGGGCCACACTCCTGATCTTGTCTAGGATGACAGCATGGTGCACTAGAGGGTGCATGCACATGGGCTTTAGAATCATGAGTTGGTTGCTAGAATGGTTGTGTCTTAGATAATCTTGAATATTTGAGCTTGATTGTGTTGTTTTTCTAAGATGTTATTCATTCTTTCTCATCTTGCCTATTATATAAAGTAAGATAATGCATATTTAAATATAAACAACTAATATGGTAAGCAACTGTAGCATTGTAGTACACCATTGAAATTGATCTATTGGATGGGTTAGCGAAAGACAGAAAATGATTTATGGATCCAAAGGATTTCAGTTTGTATTATTTCTGTCTAGTGGCTTTAATTTAACTTTTTAGTATAGGTGATTAATGTGTTTATATTTCTTCATTTTTTTAAACTAGGGTAAATGATAGTTAGGTCTGATTTTGGTACAGTGGAAAAGTTGCTTACAGCATACAAGTAGAATTCCAGTTTGGAATACTTAATTAGTTTTGGGAACAGACCTCAGCATCAGGACCACTAAATCAACGCAGTACATGTCATCACTGAGCACAAGAATGATCAGTGGGGGGATTAAAGCAGATGCTGAGGCTCACAACCAAACTTTAGGGTGGAGCTCAGTGAGTCTTATGGAAGAGTCAGGGGTTAAAAGGATCTGGAGGGGACAGGAGCCCCACAAGGAGACCAATGAAACCAACAAATCTAGATGGGGAAGGGAGAGGGTGCTACAGAGACTGATGCGCCAACCAAGGACCATGCATGGTGAGGACCTAGAACTTATGCTCAGATGTAGTCGATAGGCAGCACAGTCTTCTTGTGGATCTCATAATACGGGGAGTAGGGGCTACTTCTGACATGGACTCTGGTGCCCACTCATTGATCACTTCCCCTTGGCAGGGAAACCTTGCCAGGCCACAGAGGAAGAGGATGTTGGCAGTCTAGATGAGACTTGATAGGCTGGAGTCAGATGACAGGGGAGGAGGGCTCCCCATTTCTGTGGACTTGGGAGGGTGACCAGGAGGCAACAAGGGAAGGGGTTACCATCTGGATGTAAAGTAAACAAATAAAAAAATTTTTAAAAAGAAGTAAAAAAAAAATAATGGACCATACCTCACAAAGTGGACATTATTAATAAATACTAATATGATATATTTATTTAAAAAAGAATGCTGTGTCCTGGGAATGCTTAGCTCCTTAGTGTCATTTGTCTTTAAAAAAATGACATGAATGCAAAAAAGAGGGATGAGAAAATCATTGGGGGAAGAGTTTATTTTTCCCCTGAGAATGTGAAAGTTTGGCTTCCATTTAGGGAATTATTTTCTGTTAATGTACATTTGCTTTATCATCTTTACTGAGAAGCCACTGTGTGTAATGAGGCCAATTCTTGGATGGGTCTCAACATAGAGATTTTCTTGGCAGCCAACAGCAAACTAAAGATGCAAATGCAATATGCCTTTCCAGTGACTTTTTTCTTCTGAGTGCTGATGCTGAAATATGAAGTACCTAATGATGGCCTATATGTATTTGATTTAAAGTAAGAAATGAATGGAAAAAGAGATTGAAGATTCTAGTTTTTTATTTCCCTGATAATTATATGTTAGTTTGAATTATTGAGTCTTTGTCTAAAGCCAGGAAACTAATATTTAACAGTGAACATCTTGGAGTTAGGCAGTGAAATCTCTCACACATGTAGATGTTATGAAATATTATGAAAGTTTTAACTGCACATTGACAATTTAGCTTTAGTTTTTTAGTTGATTACTAGAAGTATTTCCTTGGTTAAGAAATTCCCATCATGATCTCCAATGGCTCAGCGTTTGGGAACATCAGTCACTGCTATACATGGGTGACATTTCCATCAGGGATAAAGTCTGACATGGTTCTTCAGGTCAGAGAACAAATCTACAAATCAGTGATTTCCTGCATCTGAAAGAGACACATTTTCCGTGCCTTTTGTTATCACCATGCTAGACCCACATTAATGAGGAAAGGAGACCACAGGACACCATAGTTTACCAAATGGTCACCACATTTGGCTGACAAAGGCAGGAGTGTCTTTGGGTGTGTTGGTGGCTGTGATCACCTTCAGAGCTGTTTGGTTCCCTTTGCTTGGCAAACTCCTTTTCTAAAAATGAACTAATTCTAATTTTAATTATTTATCCCTGGTGTTTGCCTTATTTTCTCAATTCATTGTTTTGTTTACTTGTCAGAACAGCTTATTTTACAGATATCTTATTTTACAGGGAACACCTAGGCTGGTAAACTTGGAAGGTAGTTTGTGTGTGTGTGTGAGTGTGTGTGTGTGTGTGTGTGTGTGTGTGTGTGTGTGTGTCTACTACATGAAGTAGAAATGTTGTCTCAGGTGACTGAATTAAATGAAAATATTGACACAAATGTACTCACTCTCCACCTCTATGGCCAGTCCTTATCTGAATGCTGTTAATAAGCAGGGGTAAAAGGTACTTGCAACATTATCCCTGCCATTAAAGAAATTGTGTTTTATTTGAAAAGGCAAGATGAACACACATAGAATAATTGGTGTGGAAATATGATGTAAAGATAAGTAGAGAATAATATCATTCCTGAAACCCAGCTGTTGGCTCACAAACCTACCACCTATCAACAGGGGACATGAAATTTTATTGGGCCCTCCCTATGTCTTTTTAAGAAGCAATGTTTTCTAATAGATGTGAAGAATACAAAGCAGGGTAAATTCCATTCATTCCCATAAAGAAATGCATTTTATTTGATAATATGAATTTAACATCCTGGAAATGCATAAGAAGGGAAGGCAGGGGAAGCACATCCATACTAGGCAAGCTGGGCATCCTAGATACTGAGCCCTGCAAGCCTGTGAGCCACAGAGAGGATCACCTTTGGGATAGGTCCTAATCTGGCCTTGAAGGAGCAACAGCGATGAGGCAGAGAAAAGGAAAATCAAGGTGTAAAGGTTAATCCTTGCAAGTGGATGTGCCTGGTATGGATTGATTCAGCCAAAGTGGAGAATATATTTGGGCAGATGTTGGAAGAAAAGCACTTAAAGGTGGAAGGGTCAGATAGATTTCTTAGATTGTCATATATGTTTGCTTTTTATTTTGTCATAAAATTTATATTTAAGGTAAGATGATAAAAGGTAAAAATAGACAAAACTGTCATGAATATGTGATACCTCAACAGAAATATTTCATTGCCTCTCTGTCTCTCTGTCTTTCTGTCTGTCTCCTCTGTGTTTGTGTGTGTGCATGCATATGTGCTACTGTGCTGCATTATTTTTAACTGTGAATTTTCACATCAATCCATAGTTATAACACAGCTGTAAATGCTATTTTGCTTTATTTCTTTCTTGCCATTATGTATATTTAAGTTTTTTTTAACATAATTCTCAGTATGCTATGCCCAAAATTATATATTCTGCCTTTTCATTTCATGTGATAAGCACTTTTCACGTGTTGCTATATAATCTACCGAAGGTTTTAAGAGAGGCAAGCATAATGATTGTATTGTTTGCTCAATTTGGCAGTGGTAGGCTTGATCAAGGTGCACATTTTTAAACTGTGGAGATTTTATGATGTGTAACCTTCTCATGATTTGCTGCATAGATTGCTGGTGTTGCCCGTGTCCAGAGATTTCCCTGCAGCTCCCTTGCTAGTCTGTTAGTCAAGTGGAAATCTTATAACTAAATAGTTTCTCAGATCTTTTATTATTTCTTGACAGACTCAGTTGGGTAATTTGTGACCTGTCACATGTGAAGGGCTCTTCACTGTGAGGAGTGTAACCCAAAGCCTAGGCAATGCATGAAGTATTATTCTAAGGGACACCCACTGCAAGCTGGCCCTGCAGCTTGGACAAAGCAGAGCTGAGAAGGCAATCGGCTGCCTGCTGGGTTTGTGGGTCTCTGAATGGCCAATTTGCTGGGATTAACAGAGGTCTGGCTTAATAAATGTGTCTGCATGCCTAATAGATTTGAGTAAATGAACCTTAAAATAGTTGATTTAATTTAGCATTGGCCATTCTATGTCAGTGGCCAATGAAGAACTCAAGGATCCTGTTGACTGTTCCAGCTTTGTGGGGAAGGTGAAATCAGCCATGATGCCATAACTGCTGATGAAAAACAAAAGCCATTTGGAAAACGGAATTAACTTCTGCTATTTATCTAGTATAGATGGCTGTCTGTGGTCTGCCACCCAGAGACCAAGCATCAGCATCCATCAGAGTTTGTTTGCTGTGGCTCTATGCCCTGACTGGCTGGCACGATGGCTCTCATTCACGCACCTCTGATGATGTGTTCCCTTTGTCCTTCAGTTCTGCACCCTTTCTTGGCTTTGGAACCTGGGGAAGCAGCCAGATAAAGATGAGATAAGACTTGTTAGAACAGGAGGAAATAAGCTGCTCTCAGAGGAGATGATGCTATTCATTTAAAACAATGCCATTACCAGCTAAGTCTTGGGATAAGAAGAATCTCCTGTGCGAGGGAGAGGGCTACAAGTTCCACTTAAGACTAAGGAAGACAACAAGGCAATAGTGAAGGTTTCCTGAAGAGAAAATAAGGAACAGAGGAAGAAAGGTCTTGCTAGTGAGCAGTAGAAAAGCCGCCGAGGGCCAGCCAACTGGACAGAAGGACAGTTTAAGATAGTTACCACCTGAGGGAATACTTCATAGTCTTGAAAAATAAAAGCATTTTTATTATTCCTTCTGAGAAGTTTTCACCTAGTATTTTATGATAAAAATTCAAATATACAGTAAAGTGGCCAGAATTTTGTAAGGAACATCCATATATCCACTATGCTTAGTGTACTAATAATGTTTATTATAGAAATGCCCCAAGTCTATCTCTTCAACTCTGTCCATTCATTAATCTTGACTTTTACAAATTTAAAGTAAATTAAAACTTATGTGCTTTGTCCTAAATCATTAAGCTTGACGAAATCATTGACAGTAGTTCAGTTTCTTGATAGTTTTCCTTGTTGGATGATATAGAACTTAACAGTGCTGGAATGCACACATGAGCAGTGTGTATTTACAGCCTGCAAAGGCATTCCCTTGGGTAGCCTAGCTCTGGTGACACCATATCACCACCCTTCTATAAGCCTCCTTTATGTTCTCAGCCAATCCCATCCCACACTCATCCCCATCATAGGGTAGAATTGCCTGATACATCAGAAAACCACAATCAAATAGTACACATCACTTCAGTTCTGGGTGATTTGTTGCCCTCTTTTGGCCCCTGCAGGTACTATACACATATATGTTGTGTGCATAGATGTACATGCAGGCAAACATATGAAACAAAATATATAAAATAAGTAAAACATTTTTTTAAAAAAAAAAACTCTAAACAGACATGGCATCATGAAATATATGGCAGAGCGACTTCTACCTTATTCTTTATTCAACTCCAAAGGTACATCTGTGTGCGGTTATAAAGCTGTAAATATGATGTATAATGCCTACACCGTAGCGCTTGTCCTTAGTTGTGGAAAATGGTATTTCTTTATATATTCCCTTCCTTTTTGTTCAATAAACATCAAAGAAAAGATATCAGAATCTCGGGGAAGTATCTCTAATTCTGCTTGCCTAGCCCCATCATCAAGGAGTACTGTAGAGCTTGAAACAGAAGAAATCAGATTAATTCTTCAGAAGCGCTGCCAAATCTGGTGAGCAGAAAAGGACTTCAGTCTCACAGAAGGAACGTCTACAATGTGCACCTTCACATCTTTGCATCTCTCTGTGTGCTCATATCCAGCCCGTCATGGGTACACTGTGAGAGCTGGCACATACCACCCCCCCCCCATAGAGAGCAGTTCTGCATATACTTAAACAGGCTACATTATTATTCTGTATCTTGCTGTGTCTGTGTATAGGGGGCAGGGGGAGTTGCCTCATCTGTGCTTGAGTCATATCTCCCTGATGTGCCTTAGCTCAGCCTCCCTTCCAGAACACAGGCAGCATGAGAGGATGGGGGCCTTTAAGAAAACCACCAAGTACTGACTCTTCCATCTCAGGATCTGCCTTCTCTCCTATAAACACCCACTCACATTTTATTTATTTTTTTATACTTGATAAGTTTATGTATTTTGCTAAGTCAGGAAGAAGAAGAAAAAAAGAAAAGAAAACCAAATAACAACCTATTATATATGCATGTTTGTATATCCTCAAACTAATAAAAATGGCCAAAAATGCTTTACAAGGGAAAACAGATATAAGCAACAAAAACCAACTGTAAAGCCATTGCATTTATTTTCTGTGTGTTTCCTGTTGTAAGAATGGTACTGCATTTGAGTCAGGTGGTACTGAAGTAAGTAACAGGTCGTTTCTTTGAAAAATTCTTGCAGCCCAATCGAGTATGGTATAGAACACAAGGGACACTGGATAATGACAGGAAGTGATTCCTTGTTCCAAGAGCTATAAGATACAAGCATTAGAAGCTGGTTTTATTTTGCCCAGAAGAAAGCACAAAGTGATATGACAACTCAAAACTGTCACTAAGTTTTCAGGGTTCAAATTTTATTAATTTTAAGTTGATTAATATTCTTCCTAGTATCTAGAGAAATAACCACATTTTGTGGGGAATTATATGAAAATTTTGGGTTTTTTTTTCTTATTTTTAAGTAAAGAGCCCTTGGGAGCTGTCATGCTATGCATAAACATGGCATTCTGAGATTTACAGGCATGAAAGGAAATTGGGTACCCCACGGAAGACTGAAGGGGTGTTGCTGTTCTCTTTCTTGCAGCCCCTCATCACCTTGGACAGCAGTATCTCTTTCACATTCCTTGCAGAGGGAACCAACACCATCACTGTCCAGGTAGCTGCTGGGAATGCCCTCATCCAAGACACGAAAGAGATTGCAGTACATGGTGAGCTCTGAAAGTGGTCGTGTGATGTGCTCGTCTACTCATGCAGTTCCCTCTTCCTATCCTTGTGCCAACCATAACCTACTTCTGAATTAACCAGTCTGTAGGGAACTGATTGGCATCCACCCATGTAGACTTCAGTGGATGGAGAAGTTAGATTTAAAAATAAGCCAATCACAGGTAGACATCTGTCGTCCTTTGTGGAGGTGTGCATCTTGTCATGCATCTAGATTAAAGTCAGACAAAGACATTTATGACAGTTAATGGAAAGCTAATGGAGAGCTGTATGAAGGGATAGATCTGACAATCTGCTGAAGTGTCTACAATGGGTGCAGCGTGTTCTCCATGAAATGGTACAAGTGATCTACAAAGCCGGCAAAATAATGCTCCCCAAACTATAGAACTCATATCTTGGATAACGGGATGACCTATACAGAGCAAATGTGGTTTTAAGTTTTTATTTTGATTATTGGAAATTCCAGCCTCGTTGTCTATAAAGGCTTTATAATGAGGCTAAAATCATAAGCTTGTGTAGCTAAATAAGTATGATATATGCCGTGAAAGTTGAAGTAAAACTGCCTAGGAGACAAAAAGTATAGTAAAAGTCACGGGGTAGAAGGGAGGGATCCTACAAAGGGATATTGGGTGGATATATATGCTCATCTATGAAAATGCTTTTATGAAACCTAATACCATGCGCTATGAATGTACAGCAATAAAAATAAATATAAGCTTAAATGAAGGCAGAGAAGGTTTGCCAGCACACTCTGAACCGTGAAAAATAGTTCTTAATTACTACATTTATTTTAAATGAAATTGATAGCCCGATGCTTTCATCTCTCCAGACCTCCCATAAGTCCCCAGCAGCCATTATCATTGTGGTTGTCTAGGAAGTTACACAAATGTATGGGAGCTTCTGACCAAGGTATATTTCTTCGGCATTGTCCCAGCGAGGTTTTACATACTACTCTTACCAACTGGCTGCTGGGCCCCCTCATTAGGACCTGAAGTAAATATTTTTATTGGAGTGGAAAAGTTCCATTGAAAAGTGGTACATGTTAAAAACGCTGATTTTCATGAATTAACACCAAGTGGATAAACCTGTGTGCTCACTAACCAGGTCAAGAAATCAAGTGTTACTGGATGCCCCTGGAGACAAGGATTTTAGCCCCTTTTCCTCTCCAGTGAAGTTTTTTATAGCATCATCAACTATAGAACTGAAGGGCAGGGAGGGGCAAAGTCCTGATTGCTATGCTTTGGCTTGGCTTTGAGATATCCACAGAAAAAAGTTCAGCTTTCCTTTCGGGCTTGTCTTCCATTTCATCTAATATTCTTTACAGGAATTAGCAATACAAGAAAGAGCACAAATCTACTTTTGCTGGGAAAATTTCCTTCTTTTCAGAAGCCTACGAGAGACTGACCATAAGGAAAGGTGGCTGACACCCGTGGAAGAGAAGAGATTCCTAATGCAGACAGCTATGGGCCTATGGCCTATCACATCCTCCCTCACCCCGCTCCACCAGCTTCACCAGCACATTCTGTCTCTTTGCAGAATACTTCCAGTCACAGCTCTTGTCGTTCTCTCCGAATCTGGATTACCACAACCCTGATATCCCTGAGTGGAGACACGATGTTGGCAATGTCATCAAGCGAGCTCTGGTTAAAGTAAGTTGGCTCCATCTTTGATGGCTTATTTTTGGGCAAAGGAGGGAAATAGGTGGCGGTGCCAAGATTTGAGGCTGCTCTTCTTCAGACAGATAAGGATATTGTTTCTCTTTATAGAGGAAGAAAGGATGAATAGGGGAAACAAGAGAGAGAGGAAAACTAAGAAAGGAAGAGAGGCTAGTCCTATGTTTGAATATGAAAAACTGACTTAGCATTTGTCAAGACCTGGTCTCAGAAATATTTGGGAATATGGAAAAACTATTTGACGAATCTACTCTAATTTTATGTATGTTTCTACCCTTTGAATATGATTAGAGCCTTCTTAAATACATATTTAAGTTCACTAGTCTACCATGACCTCATATGATACCAGAGGTCTAGGAAACAGCAACCCACCAGGGAAATACAGCTATATATTTAAGCCAAGGTCATATTCTCTTTGGTGAAAATCAGTTTTATTCCATTCTCAGAACTGCATAGTAGAATAGAGTGGTGAGTAAAACCACCAATATAAGTGGAGAAGTAAGTCTAATGTGCAATTAGTCCTACGATCGAGGCATAGCCAGCATCTTCAAAAGGCACTGAGAAATGTGTGACTCTCTTGTCCTGGGGATTGCAGTGTTGACACAGAAATACAATTCAATAGATACTTCCTGAACTATTGTAATAGTTCTGGAGGGAATATTTGGACTGTGTTTTAAAGGATATCTGTCAGTTAACAGGTAAGAGATGGTACCTTTAAGATAGAATGAACAGTCCATGTAGAGCCAGTTCCTGCTGGAAGAGCTCCATATGTTGCAGAAATGACATAAAGTTTGATGTGGTCAACCTATACCTGAGAGGAAAACAAAGTGGACAGTGATGGACCAGAGTGACTAAATCAAAGTCTGAAGAGCTAAGTTGTAGGCATCAGAGGATGTGAAGAGTATGGGGGTTTTCTTTAAGTAAAAAAAAATGGTCTCAATAGATATATTTTCCAGGTACTTATTGTGGTGGTGATGCAAAGTAAAGGCTGCTGGGGTAGGAAAGGCAGCATGTGGAGATGATTTCAGAACAAATACAAAGGTTATGAAGACCAGGAACAATAAAATCACAAAGAGAATGGATGGAATCAAGGGCTCATTAGGACAATGAGCAATACAAATATAAGACCTATTAGCGAGAGGGAAAGAAAAGCTTTGCAGTTCAAACAGTAGATCAGAAGTATTCTTGCCATTAGCCACTTAGGGACTGTGTAGGAAAAAGTGTGCCTGGGGATCAGGGGTTTTGATGTTTCGGTGTGAGTTTGAAGGACATGAGGAATGACCGCATCAACATGAACAGTTGGGGATCTGAAGGTCAAGCGAGGTTCAGGCTTCAGAGAGAGATGCCACAGCCAATGCTTTGGAGATCTTGAGTCTTGATTGGGAGGAAAGAGGAAGCAGGTCATCGATATTGCTAATATATCTCAAAGTGGAAGTGGGAGAAGCACAGGGGAAGATACGGAGAAGGGGCTGGCAGAAAGGAAGCAGAGTAAGCAAGGAGGACGGAGGGAAATTCCCATAGGTGTTATCTCAAGAGCTCTTCAAATTGTTCATGAAGGAATTATTCGTAGAAAGAGATAATAATAGTACAGCTGTGCTACGCTTCTTTGTTTTGTTTGGGCTACCATAGACTAAATGACTTATGAGTGACAAAAAAAATTATCTCTTGAAATTGTCCCATGCTAGAAAGTTTAAGATCGAGGCATTGTGTAAGAATATGACTCACAGATGATGTTTTCTCAGCTCTGCTCACATGGTGGCAAGATGGCAAAGTGGCTCACTTGGAGTACTTTAATAAAGGTCCTGACCTCATGTGTACTTTAGTGGCTATCTCAGACTACCTTAATGCGGGCATTGGCCTCATTCATGAGTGTTCTGCCCTCATCTCATAATCACCCTCCCCAAACCCTTCCTTCCTGTACCATCATGTTGGTGATGAGGCTTAAAATAAACATTGTATGGGGAACACAACATTTAGACCACAGCAATACACACTAACCATACCATCCAGGATGGGGTCATGTTTATATGCTTGTAGTAATTAAACACTTAACAGCTTTTGAAGGAACTTTTTTAGAGACTTCCTGTCAGTTGGTGCCTAGGCCTTACATCTTCAAGAGGTCGGATAACCACATGCTCCTTTGGTGGCACTAAGTGAATATAGACGCACAGCCTCAAGGTCACACTATTGTCTATGAGTGACACTTCCTGAGATGACTATTCTTGAATCAAGGGTCACACCAGCCAAGGCACTGATGGGTTCTCACCCCTTTGCTACATTGGCTAGTCCTCAGTACTTTGCACTGTTCTCCGGGCTATGATATTTGCTACCTCTGGCTAATGAGGAGAAGGTCTGTCTGCTCTGTGCACTAGGACTCTGAAACATCCAATATTTGGTGGTCATGCCTCCCAGCAGGATACTGAGACATCTGGCAAACTGCAAGGCAATGTCTTCTTGGTTGGTAGATTTCGTAGACTTGACTGTTGTTTCTGTCTTTCTTCCTGGCTCTCTTTTGTTTCTTTATAACATCCCTGGGAGTTATCTCCAGTCATTAAACCTAGGTCTACATAGGAATCAGAGCTGAGCAAATAGGAAACAATATACCCCTCTGCCTCTATTCAATTTGGCAAGCATTCATTGGTTCGCTGAGCTTCTACCAAGCCAAGAAATTAGAATTGTGAAGCATCCTCAAAGATATTCTTCATGAATTTCCAGGGAAGCACGCAGTCAGAACCTGTCGAAAACAAAACAACAAAAGAACTACAACAAAACAGGTTCAATTGTCGAAAGCAGTGGACATGATCCTGTGTTCCTGCAGTGTGCTGGCCATGGTGATTTGAATGGACTAGCGGAGATCACTGTAGGCAGGTGGTCACATGAGACTCCCAGGAGAGAGGTGGCATTTCAGCTGAACCACACATTCCCTGTCATATTTATATCTTAGAGAACAGGCAGTATTCTGAATTACAGATCATCAGTACACACAGGAAGGAGTAATCCATGGGAAACTTCAGTTCACTCTCACTCAATTTTTCAGTCAGAAGTTTGTCTCTTTTAAGTTTTTAGTCACAAGATTCAAGAAAACCATGCACCCAAGAATAGAAAATTGTACTCATAATCTCATCTTAACATTTAGCATTTTAGTTTTTATAAAATTTATGTTTTTATAAACTTGTAACCAAGGACTCTATAAAAGAGTTGAGTATGCAACCATCTTAAGGGTCCATATAACCTCATAGTGTGTAACATCACCTTCAACCTTCAGTAATGGTTGAATATTTTCTGAAGTTTTGAATGTTTAAATTTTCCATTTATTTCTTATTCTACAGAATATTGTGTTTCTTTCTATGTGTGTTTTTTCAAGCATTTTGAGCCATTTCTTTAGGACTAAACATAGTGCAATTGCTGACTTGAAGAATATGAATATTTTTATAGTCTAAAAGAGATTCTTTTGGAAAGCAAATTGATGATGGGTATCAATTTCTTTTCATCTTGCCAGCAGCAGTAAGTGGCTCTCTTTCCACTGTGGCCACACTAATGCTATTAAACTTAAAACATCCCTACTTTAACTGGATAAAACAAGTGCTCCTTGGCTGTTATTTAAATTTGCTTCTCCCTATGTTTATAACTGCTTACTCCTCATTTGGAGCTTGAATCTTCAAGTGTGATTCAAGTTTGAGACACTGCTCAAGTTCTCTCAATGCAAAAAATAAAAAAATAAAAAAATAAAAAATATGAGAATAACTTTACTTTTGCTAATGCTCTCAGAAAATGCCATTTCAGAAATCACTTGGAATACTCTGGAAGTTTCAGTAAAAATGTAAATGAGAGCAGAGAAGCCAGTGATTCGTTACCTGGCAGCTCAAGGAGAAAATGGGAAAGAAGTCTGGGTGTACACTGAAGTCTGGTAATGAAATGCTATGTGTTTAAAAGCTCAGACAGGCCTTGTGGCTACGAATAGCACCCTGCTCTATGGAAGCATGGGCCCTGAACCCCTACTCTGCTCTGTTTTGCAGGTGACCAATGTCCCGGAAGACCAGATCCTCGTGGCCGTGTTCCCAGGTCTCCCCACTTCAGCAGAGCTTTTTATCCTCCCACCAAAGAACTTGACAGAGAGGAGGAAAGGCCACGAAGGGGATCTAGAACAAGTATGTGGAGGACTCTTGGCTGGGACACCTGCCAGCACACCATACTCTGAGTTAATGTAACAACGTTGTCTTTAGTCAGCCAGTGGCTCTCCCCCACCAACCAACATCTTGAGCAATTATCAACCCTGTACAGAATAAATAAGGACAGAATAGCATCACTGGCCTCACTTATAACAGTTGTTGGCATCCTTTGACCTTGCTCGTGTGTTCCCCCAATGACTTCTTGGTAGCAAGGAGACAGAGAAGGGAAAGAGATGGGTTGCCTCATTTTGCTTTGACAAAAGGAGCAGTATTTCCAAAGTGGCTTATGACTGCCTGTCATTATTAGTGGGACATGTGGTTCATGTGATCTGCACATAGTCCTGGAAGCAAACAGGGTACTGGTCTGCTGTTTCTCCCTATCACTTCTGCTTCCACCGGATATTGATGATCATACACTGTGTCACCCTCTCCCATCTCCTCAGGATGCTGAGTCAGGAAAAGTGAAATAGGAAGGAACAAAGCTGCCAAAAGGCTTGTGATTTAAATGTAATTGCTCCTATGTGGAGTAGCCATTGCACTGACCCTCTGCATCCTTCTGCTTCTCACCTGGCTTGGTTGATACCCATCTCTATGTCCACGTATGGTGCTCAGACAGAGGAAATGCTCTCCTCCTTTTCTCTGGACTGAAGGGCTTCTTGACATCACAGGGATGCATGCTGAAGTCATCCAAAAATAAATCCATCTTCTTGGTGCACATCTAACTTTCTCTAAGAGTTCATTATTCTGAAATAGCATGTAGCAAGCATGAACTGCATTTGGAAGCGACACTGTCTATCCATTTAGATAAATAGGTAATTACAGTGATGAATAGCAGCCGTGATATTAAGGTGTATACAGCCAGATAAGAGGTGGGGACAACAGTCTATGTGAGCCTCAGCTTTCCTGTGGGAATTACAGAGCAATAAAATCAATGTTATGTGCTCTGAGACTTGCTGCAGAAAGTGAAGAGGAAAAATTATCCCATAAAAGGAGGAAACCTCTACTTTGATGTTTGTCTCCCATTGTCTCTGGGATGGGACATGCAGAGGATTGGGCTGGGGCTCTGCCTGTTCTTTCATCCCTACAGGCACCTCTGTAGCCAGCGTGTTACCTGATAAGATTAAAGAACTAATGATGAGTTGACATTCTTTCATTGAACCCACAACATGCCCCGGGTTATAAAGGCAGGCATGAAAGAGCTCTAGGCTAGAAGTTGAATGAAATACTATGTCTGTTCAAGCTCTCATTCATGGGGAGCTTTGGAAATCTACTCTTTCTTTTTGACAGACATGCTTCTGTCTCTCCACTTCCGTGTCTCATGCCGTTCTGTAGGATGTGAGAACCAAGTCCACAAAGGTTACCCAAAACCCCTGAATGAACTTGTTTTGTTTGTTTTGTTTTGTTTTTGCCAGTTGACTCATGAGGGAACACTCTCACTTGTCATATCTGTCCATGAATCCCCTCTCTTGTTTTACAGATTGTAGAGACACTATTCAGTGCACTTAACCAAAACTTGGTACAGTTTGAGCTGAAGCCAGGGGTACGGGTCATTGTGTACGTTACACAGCTGACATTAGGTGAGTGCTTCCCGGGAGGCTGGGGGATGTGGGGATGGATAAGCTATTGTTTTGAGCAGAAAAGAGAAGGGGTAATCCATAAAACCTTTTCCATAGGAGATTCATTGCCTCAGCCTATATGAGTGATAATGGCTGAGACAAGCTAGTCACGTGTTTCTGAGGCTGTCATGGCAGGTACTGAAGGAGGTCTTTCTTACAAGTCCTTTGTCATTAAGTTCCAAGTAAGATTTGGAGAAAATACTTAATTTTTTTATTCTGATTTCATATTTGAGATGGCTGGGTTTTATGAGTAATACTTGGGCTCTTCAGAGGTCTGTGCTGTTCTTAATGTTTTTTAATATGCCATTCAGTTTGTGGAAAGAGGGACTAGCTAGCTGTTGCTAGGTGCCTTATGAAAGGCATAAAAATGCTACATCCTATTGGCATTGATGTGGACCTCCAACAGCCTCAGTGGACCTCCAAGTTGCTCAGTGGATCTCACTGATCTCAGAATTTTTTGGTACAGAGTTCCTAAAACTCACCACCTGGAGGACTTGTACCAGAAAAAATGTGGTATTGGAAGAGTAAAATAGTTCAAGCCTGTACTTGCTATTAATCCAAAGTTGTCAATGTGCTGTTAAGAAGACCAAGGAGACAAAGAAGTCAAGACCTTTATTCCCTCAGCTAGTCACATGCACTCAGTTTACACACACACTCCAGCAAGTGTCCCTGGACACCACAGAGGAACATGTGTGTCTTCTCATTGCTGAAGCAGAGTGTCCTATCGTAGAGGTGCCCAGGTAGTGCTCAAGCATTTGGAGACTGGGAATCAGACCTCTGCTCTCCAATTGTCCAGCCTCAGCTCCTGTTTCGCAGTCAGCACATCTCTTCTTCTCTCCTAGCTCCCCTGGTGGACTCCAGCGCTGGGCACAGCAGCTCTGCCATGCTCATGCTCTTATCAGTGGTATTTGTCGGTTTGGCTGTGTTTTTGATCTACAAGTTTAAAAGGTATGTGCTATTGTCAGTCAGATGGCATCTCCAGGCTAGGCTTATTGCAGTTGTCTCTCGCTGTGGCCAATGTTCCTCAGCTGATATCAACACCGTGATCTACATTTTCTTTTCTTGAAGCTCTCCTTGGCACCAGAGAAAAATCAAGAGTGGCTGAGGGGCAGGGAGTGAATGTGTATAGAATCAGACCTATATTCAATTTGTAGATTTAATGGATTAAGAAAATAAGGATTAGTTACACACTCATATGTATGTATATATATATATATATATATATATATATATATATATATATATATATATATATATTATCTCATGTTGTATCTATGTGTATCTCTGTGTAAATCTGCATGCTGGGTGATGAGCATATAGCTCAATTTGTAAAGTATTTGTCTCGCATACACAAGACCCAGGGTTGGGTCCTCACAACCATATAAACCAGTAGTAATGGCACATGACTGTGATCCCAGCACTTGAAAGGTGGAGGCAGGAAGATCAGAAGTTTGAGACTTCCTCAATTTCAAGTTTGAGGCCACTGTGGGCTACATGAGACTATGAGTCAATTTAAAAAAGAGAGAGAGAGAATGAAAAATGTTGCATATTATATATTGATCCTGTTTTCTTCTTTTGCTGTTTCTAAAAGAATTTTCAGGCAAAGAAAATTCCAGATACATTCAGGAATTAGTTTTGAAGGCCCCATGAATGGTGATGTTAACAAAAACAGAGAAGTTGAAAGGAACATTTATGCACTAGTATTCAAATTATCTAAACCTGCAAAGAGGGTTCCTGACTCAGATTATGAACACTGGAAATGAGACAAATGAGACAGTCTCAGTTTCGCTTCTGCCATGCACACCCTTGGGAAGATGTTTTCATATCTACAAGCCTTCATTTCCTCATCCATAACATGTGAAAAGCAATAGCATCTCAATGTTTGGGTGTGTGAATGCAACATTATTAGCTGCTATAACTGCCATATGCTGAGCAGTCAAGGAAACTGAGGTGTTACCAATAACAAAGATCTGACAGGTAACACTAGAGGACCTCAAAATTATGATGAAGAGACATATTTTATGGGAAGCCTGAGAAAAATAAAATAACATTATTAATCATGTGATCTTGAAAGCATATCTTGGTCTGGGAGTATTCCCAGGCCCAGAAGACAGTCTTTGTGGATTGTTGAGGGGGATGAGGGTGGGCTTTACTTTTCTCCATTTATTTTTTTCTCCATTGATATTTAAGTTGCTTAGAAACATATTTTTTATTTAATATAAAGTTCAATTGTTAGCCACAAGGGCAGGGATTTCCCAACTCTGTCTCTCAGCCTCACCTAGGGAGACTGAGTTTACTTTCCTAGTAGATTTACAAGCCTGAATGTGAATTCATCTGCCTTTGGGTCAAAGTGGTTCAACCCATCTCGCCCTGTTTTTTTTTTTTGAATACAGGAAAAATCCTTAGAGTATAATTAAAGACAAAATTTTATAAGAAAAGAAAATACCTTTTATAGATGTACTTAAATTATATACGAGAGAGAGAGAGAGAGAGAGAGAGAGAGAGAGAGAGAGAGAGAGAGAGAGAGAGAGAGAATGTCAGTCATCCAAGGATTTGTTCATGAGAATTTCTGGTTTGTGAAAAATGTAAAGACCTGGGGTAAGAGGTGACTATCAACTGAACAAAATGTGTCCTGGCTTGTCCTAGAATTCAGTTCCACAGTGGAAGAAGTTAAGAGTGAATAGAAACTCTGCGAGGCATATCGTTTGTCACACATCTCCAAATTCAAGCATGATAACTTGTAACTCAGAACTTCTCTCTAGTTGTGTAAAGGCTCCTAAACTCACCAACAATCAGCTTCTCTCTGTAGACAACTCTGACTTGTAGACTTTCATACATGAATACACTTCTGTAATGACATCTAAAATTTACTCTACTTTGTAGTTCTCTGTTATCAGGCAGAATTTCCTGTCTCTGACAGTGGATTAGTGCCAGTCAGACTGGATAAACAGCATTAAGCCAAAAGGTAACCTTTGCTTTTCTAGCCCACACTCCTGAACAGTTTTGTTCCCAATGCTCCAGGCCCGTGTTGATACTCTGCTGAATTTTCTTTGGTATCTTTGGCCTTTTCTTTTTTCCCTGTCTTGTAGCATCTCAACAGTGGCCGTGGAGAGTACGCCAGCTGGCAAACCAGTAAAGGTCAGGCTCTGCTTCCTGGATCTTCCACTCTCCTCTGCCTTATTCATGACCCTCCAATAGAGTTTCTATAGTAATGAGCACACATCATAATCACTGCTGAAATGGTAGCCCCTATTATGACAGGGGAACTCGGTTTTAAATTTTGACGTTAATGAAAATACAAATAGTTACATCTGGCTTGCAACACTGTTGAACAGCTCAGACAAGGTAATGGGACAGTTTCATTTTCATTTCTGGAATATTGGCTATATTGTTTATACAAGAAAGATTTTTTTCTTTATGGCTACCAGCAAAACTAATTTAATGTGTGTTTGTTATACAAGTAAATATTGAGCACCTACTGTGCTCTATGTACTTAAAACAACCCAACAAGGTTAAGAAAACGAGAGTGAAGTAGGACTCACAAGCACCCTTCCAGTGAATATCACCTTGCCTCTCACATCGCATCTGCCTCGCAGTGAAGACAGTTTCCAGACACCTTAGCACTGTAATTAATAATCATTGTGAAGTGTTTTTACTCCCAACAAGACCCACTTTTCATTGTTGTATATCTTTCTCTGTGATTATTCAAGAAACTATTAAAGCCTTTACATTTCTTTCTACCTCTTTATTTTCAATAGAGCTGTCATTATAGTTCAAAGCCTGTGTTCTTCATAGCTGGATAAAATGAATATAAACTGCACCTGGTTTTTGTTTGCTTGCTTCCTTTTTTAGAATACTTGGCCTTCTCCACATTATAATTTCTGTTTAAGCCTGAATAGATATTTGGCCCAAGATCATCCCTTGATCTCTCTATGGGAACACAGAGCACAGACTTGACTGACATCTTTAAAAGTTCCACATGTGAATGTGTTAAGCAGTGAAAGGCAACTTGACAGCTTTTTATAATGTTACAAATTGTGATGTCAAAGTTAGTTCCTTCCATCCATATATTAAAGATGAAAACATGTTTGTTTTCAGGGATTGAAATAAAGTTAGCAGTCATTGTAAGGCCTAATGAGTGCAAACACTCACAGGGGGCTGTAGCTCAGACAGAATGCATGTCTGTATGATCAGCTTTGACTGTCCCCAGACTTAGTGAATATTAATATTACAGTTGAACTTAACATGCATAAGCAAATTTTATTTTTCTGAGTAGAGATCTGTTTAGCTAAAAATCAAAGTAGAGGCCATTCAAGTTCATGTGTCTACCTATCATCCATCCATCCATCTATCTATCTATCTATCTATCTATCTATCTATCTATCTATCTATCTATCTACCATCTATGTCACCTATCTACTTATTTTTCTCTTCATCCATTTTCTTTTTACCATTATCCATGCCTTGCTGAGGATGACTTTGACCTGATCTTCATGCATGCGTCTCTGAAGGGCTTAAGTTAGCGGCCTGCACCATATAGCCAGTTGTGATGCTGTGTATGGAAAGGAAACAAACCCTGGAAGGTGGGCATAGAGGAAAGGTAGAGACAAGGTTCGTTTAAAGCTTGATTTCAGTTTATTTAAGAGTTGTCCTGGCAAACATTCTTAAATATCACCACATCTGACCTCACTTGGGGTTGCAATAAAATGAAGACAATAAAAGAATGAAAATTATACTGATTGAAACTAGGACAAAAGAGAGACAAACCTTTAGGAATGCATGGGATATGCCAAGTTGACGGAGACCTTAGAAGACTTAGAAAACGTTCTAGAAGAATGTCTTTCTGTCATTACAGGATGTAGTTCAACATCCCCACAATTCACTGACATAAGAAAAATATTTTAAAAATCAGTCATTGAATTGAAAACCAGTCTAGTAGACTAGGCAGAGCACATGCTTTGTATATTTTGTTCATTCATTTAGTAACTGCCTAATAAATGCAACAGTGTGCTAATTGTATATGACCATAGAACACTTAGATCTTGCCTGTATAAAGTTTTTAGTCTAGTGAGAATGACGTAAAAGGAAGTCAATCAACATCAGTTACTCTATCACTCTAAGCCTCCACCTTACTGGTTGTGTAGACATCCATGTAATTACATATTTAACCAGGAAAGATGAGGGACCAAGGGAACCTTCAGAAGTGAAACATAAGTCAAATTCTGAAGGACAGGGATAAAACATCACCATGAGAACCATAGATGCCTCGTACAGACAGAGGGAACCATTGGCTCAATGTCAAGTCACTAGGAGAAGAGCTTTTTCTGTAGATTGTCACAGACCAACGTTTGGATTGATAGGCGCCAAGTGACACTGGTATCAGCCTCTCCTGACAACTTAGGAGAAGAAAGACCCCAAATCTGTCCAGTTTTGATTGATGATGTCACAATTCAGTGTTGACTGAAGATCATGGTTGAGAGTGGTCCACATTAAGCATATGGGGAGCACTGGGTTCCAGTGTGCGGAGGAGCCTCCCATGACTAAAAGAGAGTGGGGTAGGGGCCCATAGAACCCTGGTTGGGGGGAAAGTAAATCTCAGTAAGATTTCAGTCTGCACTTGCCTTCTGCCAACCCTAAGCTGGCTGCCTCACGTCTCCAAACCCTCCCTCCAACCCCTCCAACCCCTCCAAACTCTTTTATGTCTTTCAGGGAAGTCATTTGGCCTCTCTTCATCCTTCCTTTAATACACTCTTGGTCCTAAAATGAGGCTACTGCTATTCCCATTAATCAGAGAAGGAAACTGTCAAAATATTTCATATATTTGCCCCAAGTTTGTTCCTCTAAAAGAATAACAATGGCCATGGGTGTGTAACTTTGGGCTGTTCATAAAATAAGGCAATAGGAATCAATTGCCTACATGGCCACTAGGGAAAGACATCATTGAACCCTGTAGAATCTCAGACTCAAAATCTAGCTACTTTAAAAAACAGGTAAATATTTTCAAATTTCACGGAGTAACTATTAGCACCATTGCCCTCTTTTGCAGGAGGTTCTGTGGGTAGCATCTCACCCGGGCATCTCTGATTAGGCTTGCATCCTTAGCCTGAGCATCTCGTGTGGCCAGGCCTTTCTCCTGACCCTGGCTGTTGTTGTTAATAACATTTCCTCCCTTATCCCCAGGACTTCTCATCACGTAGGTCAGGTGTGCCCTTTATCTCACTCTGATTTTGGTCCTACCTCATGTAGGAAAATCCCCTGGATTAACATCTATGCTCACGTCCAACATGACAAGGAGCAGGAGATGATTGGGTCAGTGAGCCAAAGTGAAAACGCCCCCAAAATCACACTCAGTGACTTCACGGAGCCGGAGGAGCTGCCGGACAAGGAGCTGGCCACGCGGGTGATAGGTACGTGTGCATATGCCACCGCACTGAGAGGCCTCTGTCCTGCAAATATGCTGCCATGTAGCTGGCATTGTGTGTGCCACCAGACAGTCCTACACTACAAGGTTTGAGAAAGTGACTGGCTACAGTGACATAATTTTTTTTTTAGTATTCGTTTGCCACCTTTAGCCACATGAACTTAACAGGCTATATTTTTTTTCTCTTAGAACTTAATAAAGATTGGAAACACGGGTGTCCCAGTGAAGAATAAGTCAGTTATCCATTGCTACACGGCTTTGTTTTTTCTTTTTCTTTTAAGCTTAAAAACCTGAAGTTGTATAAGTCCTTCATAATACCTAAATGAACGCAGACTATAGTATGGCCCACCGGTTACTTGGCCAATCTGTAAACCTCATGAGTACTCAATATCACGCGTTCCTCAACTGTAAAATGGGAATTATAGTCCAGGGTTCTGTCTATCATATACTGACTCGAATTTTGTTCTGAAATGAATGATGTCACAACTTAGTCCTGTGCCTGATCCACAGTAACTGCTTGCTACATGCCAGCTATGGCTGTAATGACCAGTACAGCATAAGATGACTGTCAATCTATTAGTCCTACCTTTCTTCTCTTTTGGAAGGTAGCTTGCCAACTGGTGGGAATATCCAGATGCCCTATACTTATTTAGAAACATTGCAACAAAAAACAAACAAACAAACAAACCACATATTTTAGCCTGTTCCGGCCAGTTTGGTATTTGTCAGTGACTAAAGACTTGCCACCCTCATGGAACTTACCTCTGTTTCCTCTCTGCCTCTTTTCTTTCTGCAGGAAGCATTGCCACCATTGCCAACAGCGAGAGCACAAAGGAGATCCCCAATTGTACTAGTGTGTAACCAAGAAGCCACGTGGGCAACCATCTTCCTGACTTTTTATTTTTGATGACTATTACTATTATTATGGAAAAATGAAAATGTCTTTTTTTACCTTTTATTTACCAAGGGTCCCTTCACAAATAGGAGGCAAAAACTTAGCTTTGGGAGGGGAAAAAAAAAAAGACATTCTTAGCTGATCATAATGAGATGAAGGAATATATGGTTATATTTAGGTTAAGAATGCATCTTCCCACAGGCTTCTTTCTTACTCTGCTGTGGGTAGAACGAAGTCCTTCTTGTGTCCTGTCTTTTTCTGAGTTGGGTTTTTGTTAACTTCCACTTTCCCCTACCCCTGTCATACTCCACGCTACATATACATATACAACACAGACCGTTCCCCAGTTCAATTGCAGGACATAGGTTGAGGGGGAGTGGACGTAGCTGCCAAAGGCACGCACACCTTTCCGAAAGAGGCCCTGCCTTGTGCATGTCAAAACTGAGGCTACAGATGGCATATTGTATATAACTAAATGTAAATAGCTTTTTATTTCCTAAGAAATAATTTAATGTTTAGTAAAAAAGAAAATCGAAAAAAGGAAAGACGTGTGTGTTGGCTTCTGCACTAAACCTTCAGAGCTGACCGCCTCCCCCCAGCCTGCTTGATGTGTTGGATTCTGGATGCTCTCCAGCTGTCTGCCACACTCAACTCTTGTGTCTCTGTCTACACCATAGCTGGTTTCTACTTATGTATATAAAGGGCGGGGGCTTCTTTGGGACAATTGACAAAGGAAAGACTTCAATGGCATCTAAGAACATGGGGGTTGTTTTTTCCTTCTAAAATAATATGGAAGAAGTCACAATGCCTAGTAGAGACTTCAAGCTAAAACTCAGTTGGAAAGACAGGACTTTCTCTGAAAAAGAAAAAAAAATGATAGTATTTATCAACCTGACAAAGCAGTCCTCTGTAAAGAAGGAGCAAAGAATCTAAAGACGCTGGTGCTCTGTTTTCTAATTGGATTCTGCTGATCTGTGCATTGTTCGTGGTGAGCTCCCCAGCTGTTCTGAGCTCAGAACAGTCCTTAGGCATTATGTTAGGTCCAGTGAGCATCTACTGGCATGGCAAGAGTCACAGTGGATGGAAGGGAGGTGCCACTTGTGCAATCCCGAGTCTGTGCAAACCCTGCAGGCCAAACAGAGGTCTGTTTTTTAATGATATTAGTGAGAATATATCTTAGCAAAGCTTGGCTATTTGCTTGTGAGATGTACACAACTTCCTTAAAGTCAGATGTCTGCCTTCAGTTCCCTTCAGGTAGTTCTTCTCTCGCCTCCGGGGTGATACGCTTTCCCAGCCCTGAGCCCCTCCACGTGTTTAACATGCCAAGTCTTTTCAGTAGGGTCACTTCACACCATGCTGTAAGCATCATTTTCATTCTCAGGCTCTGCCTGTGCACACTTGTTTCAAACATTGATATACTGTATATATATATGGGAGGAAAGGCCACATTTCGTACCTGTTAACCTTCATGGGATGCTGTTCATATTCCTCTTTGTGAGATACAGGGAGAATGTGATAGAGAAATATAGCTGGCTACAGCACATGCCAGCATTAGATGTGTTTCTAAGGATCCCTCTTTTTCATTTCAAGGGTTAAATGGGGCAGGCAACTTCAATATGTGTACCAAACACTGGAATACAGTGCATGAGTCATATCTATATCTATATATATATATACAGTATATGGACATATACTGTTCTTGGGTTTATTGTTCCATTTGAATATTTCTACTGTAAAAAAAAAAGACAGTGGTTTTGAAATTGTTGAAAATAAATGTATTTTTGTACATCAAAGTTACATACTTGGAGAATTTTCTCTTTTAGTGAATTTTTAATGTGCTGTATCCATAAGACATTGCTGCAATGCTGTTACATAGCCACCCCACCCCACCCCCATCCCCCAGAAAAGGAAAGGCTTCCTGCCACACATATGGAGTATGGATCTTTTGTTCATGAGTCTTAGGGTAGATTCTGGTTTGGTCATCTCAGGGTCTTCTGGCTCTACTGGACTCCCCTGGATGCCAGCTTCAGGTGCTTTGATTCTGCCGGGAGAGACCTGCTGAATTCCACAGGAGGAATGCTGCACCCTGGTGTTCCTGTTTACCCTTTTGAAATCTACTTACTTTTACTCACCTTGCCATGTCCAACATCAAAGCCTAAGGAAGCACACTCTTCCAGAGATGAAGCATAGATAAACATTGCCAGTACAAGGAGGGAAAGAACAATCTAGAACAATAGTCACTTGCTAGCCATGTTTATCTTCTATAGCTGCAGTGGAGCATCTGTTAAAGGCTCTATTTAAATCAGTATCCATGCTTGCTTTTCAAATGTAAATGGCCAGGTCTTTGAGCACTAATCTTGGTAACCGCAGAGCCTTTGAGTATCAATTTCCAAGGAGTTCTATCTGGAACTGCCACCCAGACCTCTAAGATACTACTTAGTTACTTTTCTGTTACTGTGAAGAGACATTTTGACCAGGGAAACTTATTTTAAAAAGAAGATTTAGTTTAGGGTCTTACAGTTCCTGTGGGTTAGAGTCCTTGACCCTCATGGTAGGAAGCATGGGAGCAGGCAGACAGGAAGTCAGTCAATCATGGTGCTGTGGCACTAACAAGAGCTTACCTCAGATCCACAAACACAAGGCAAAAAGAGAAAGCTTACATTCTGGTTCATAGACATGGAAGAAAGAGCGATAACTAGGAATGGAGGTGGCTTAAGAAACCTCAAAGCACACCTCCAGTGACACACCTCCTTTGTTTAGGCCACACCTCCTTATCCTTCCCAAATAGGTTCATCAACTGCTGACCGAGCATTCAGATATGAGCCTCTGAGGGCTTTATCACTTCAACCACTACAAGTTGTAAACAGGAAGAATGGCAACTGAGGAGAAATAGCTTCCCCCCTTTCTCTTCTCCTTCCTCCAGATAGCAGTCTAATGTGTAACACCAACTTCAAGTTTTCTTCTTTGGTCCTTGGATGACTAGGTGACCCTCTTCTCCACATTGTATGTTTCAGGGCATGTGAACTGTGGCCTACATTAAAGAATTCAAGTGATGTTTATATGCCTTTAATGAGTAAAATATCTGATATATTTCTGAGGAGCTCAGAAACCCAGCAAACTAGGAAGATTTATTCAATGGTTTACTTCATGTTCTGAAAACTAATCAACTATTCTGGAATTGTGTTTGAAGAGAAACGATGAGGCAAATGTGGCTTTCTTTTGATATCACTATGCTGAGAAGTTGTGCATAGTTCTTCATACCACTTTTCTTGAGTCATACTCAACTTTGCTTTTCTTTTGTGTAGTCTGGGGATTGAACCTAGACTCCTACATATGTGCACCCAGTGTTTTCTCTCCAAACTACATGCTTAGCGCCACAAGATGAAAAGTTATGTAGTTTCTTTCCATCATCAACTATCAAGAATATTCCTTAAGGAATTTCCATAAGAAGCAGTGGGCTTTTCAGCCTGCCAGTTTGTAACTGAAAGTGGTTGTGCTTCCTTAGTAAAATTTGAATTTAGAACTTCTCAAATGGTGTAAAGTATCTTAAAAGTCCCACCTCATTGAAAAGGTGTTGTTTCCCATTGGAAGCTGAGTTCTCCTCTTTATTTTACCTCTGGGTTAATGAAGTTGCTCCCCCAAATTAACAATGAACCAAAGTAAAACAAAACCAGTGGAACCTTTTGAGTCAGTCAAGCCATTTGGTCCAAGCCCTGGTGAAGAATAGAGACTCTGCGATCACCACCAACATGAGACTCTCAGACTTCCCAGTAGTAGACTGAGGGAGAGGGCAGAAGGTGGGATTGATTTTAGTTGTTTTTGGGCAGGGTTCAATACTGAAGAGTCTCTTTGCACTAGAATTGCGTTCTTTGAGGCTACTCTAGACCTGGCAGGTAAGCCTGAAGACACACCGAGGTGCTGGAGCCCAACTGTCAACACCACCAGCAGACTCTTTCAGGATTCTCATGTACACTAAACTTTATGAACCATGGCTTTCTCTGTCATTGAAATAGCTCAGAAACAGGGGATGGCTAGGAGTCACACATCTTGGCTCCTGAAAAAAGTTAGTCTACCGATGTGAGAACAGCCTCCAGGTTTGCCTCTTTCCTCTTAGGAAAAACCTGAAATGTTGAGATTCATTCAATTGTTTCATCTGAGGTAGAACCACTGCAAGTTAATGTGGCAGTGGATTATTCCTTACAAAGGACCAAAGAACTTTGAGCCACAAGCTTGGATATCGCTGACCCTCAGCAGATGATTTCAGACTGTAAGTTTCATATATATAAATTCATACATGTGTACCACTTAATGGCCTGGTTACTGATGTGTAGATCCTTAGGAATATTCCTTAGGAATATGAAAAGCACATTTCCAGTATCCAAAGGGTTGTAAGCTTGTGGGTGTGGCCATGCTAGAGGGACTCCTAACACTGTGAAGGATGAACTGAAACTCAATGAGGAATGTGACTCTCATATTCTTTCCCATAAAAGCACAGTTGACCTGAAGGCCATGTCATAATATTGCAAAGTCCGATCTACTCCACACCTCCTTGCAATTGCAGAAGTGCATTTTCTCTACTGCAGACTACTAGGTATCACCAGACAACCTGGTTGTATTCCAGTATGGCTTCCATATTTACAATGTTGAGAAGGATTAGAACAAAACTTGCTGTGTGTGTTCAACATTCAGCAGCTCCTAGTATCCCTCCTGTTGCCTTGCTGGCACAGTTGTTCGGCAGCCTGTGGCAGATGCCCTTGCTTTCCCCAACTAAACTTAAATAAAGCTGCTCAATAAACTGTCTGGCCTGAGCCTCATACGCTTGCTACTCTCCTTTTAAAGAGGTTGGCCCCTTTTTTTTAGGGGAAAAGGCCAGAGAGATAACACACAAAATAGGAATGTCACACCCTGGTACACAGAAGATCCTGCCAAATGTTCTTGTCTATTTTCATAGCACTGCCGAGAGGAACCAGGAACATCTCACCCATGACTTCCCCAATATTTGCTATATCTTGATGCCTCTTAACGTCCGTCACCTACCTTTTTTCCTTGGAGAGGCAGCATGTTCTTGAAAACTTACTGTGTTTTCAGTCCATGTATCATGGGTATATAAGTTCATTTTACAAGGACTGTGGAAGTATTGGGTACACGAAAACAATGAACCAACCAACCAACCAACCAAACAAGGTAGAAGAAAAAATCTCAGGATCAAATTCTAATGGAAACGAAATGTCTCTGTAGTACTTTAAAGCTTTCAATTATACGAGTCCCTCTGGGACAAAATTGACAAATATGGTCAACTTTTCCTACTTATTTATTTATTTTATAAAAGTGTCCTATCTGCATGTACAACTGCATGTCAGAAGAGGGCTCCAGATCCTAATTTAGATGCTTGTGAGCCACCATGTGGTTGCTGGGATTCAAACTCAGGGCCTGTAGAAGAGAAGACAGTGCTCTTGACTACTGAGCTATCTCTGCAGGTGAAATTTTCCCATCTTTAAATTGAAGATAAAGACATCTGTTTCAACAAGTTGGGGCTTGGATTAAATGATATAGTATAGATACGTATATATATATAGACAATGAATTCATTATGAGAACCTGCTTCTATTGTCCTGCCCTCCATAACAGTTTACAAATTATCTAAGCAGCTTCTCTGTTGGGCTGTGCCACAAGGAGGAAGATTGGAATTATGTGTAGGAACATACTGGAAGCTCTCTCAAAAAATGACCAGAATCTTGTTTAAGATATGTGGCCACACACGGATCCCTAAAGTCACTTTCTTTGATTGTCTTCTTCTTTACTTTGTATATTCTATATGGAAGGGACCTGGAGGTGGGATCCCCTCCCCAGGGATGCCAGGGACACATGGCAGAACAAAAGGTGAAAGCCTCCCAGGTTATGAAATGTGCTTACTTGTGCCTCATGGGCACCCCCATAGACAACCAGACCAATGGGACAAAACCAGCTTGAGTTCCCATGTTCATATGTCTGAGCTCGGCCATTTGTAATGTAACATGATTCTTTAACTCCCTTCTCATGCAATGTTCTTATGACACTATGTGCAGCCCCAGATTCTGGAATGTCTCAAGCCTCTCAACTCTCACCGTGTATGTTCCTTCTTCAGAAACTTTGAGGAAAAAATACAATACACTAATAATTTGTGGGACTTCATGATTCTTCAAGTCCAGAATGCAGATTAAGTAATTGTAGAATATGGTTCATTTAATCATAGTTTGGGAGGAGTTGGTCCAAGCTGTGCCTAGGGAATGGAAAGTCTTTACAAATGTCATCAAGTCCAGGGAACTAGATGATGAGAGCCGTGCACACATCTACTATTACTGCTTCATCTCTGCGGACTGTTTGTAGCCATAAGAGATCAACCATGGAATTTGGGGCCCTCAATGGTTTGCTTCCCAAAGAGCTTGCACTCTGGTCCACAAAGAAGAGACTTCTGAAGCTGTGCCAACCTCTGTCCAAAGTATCCCATGTCTCATGAAGAAGACCCAAGTAGTCCTCTTTTGCACCTCTCCCAGGAGATTCCTACGGTGTGATGTATTTGTCCTCATCTCACTTACAAATGATTACAGCTGCTAGTGACCTGGAACTGGCTGAGGTGGACAGCCTGCTCACCTGTGATGGGCGAGACGAGAAAGAAAGCAGCTGCAGCCACAGAGAGAAAGCAGAATTGCTTCTCTTGTCCACAATTTGTCTCTTTTAGTTTCTGGACAGAATTACCTGAGAAACACATGGTTGTCTCCATGAACAATAACACACCTGTTTCTTGGAGTGCCAGGATGATTTTCTCATGCTGTCCTTCCAAAATGGTATGGTTCAATTAGAAGATTGCTGGGTTTCTTCTCTCAGCAGCTGGAACATTTCAAAGGAGGGGTACTGAGAAATAAAGTTAATCTTTGTCAATTAGAAAGCTCTACTTGACACATTCTCATTTCAACATGTCAATTTCAGATCTTCCTCTGTGAGGGAAAAATACAGATGCTCCCCAGATTTCTAATCTATTTATAATGGTAACAAGGCAACTGGAGGCAGTGTGCGCTCATCATGAGCTAATCAGCCTCTGCAATGCCTTGTGCGTCCTAATTAGTGCTATGTTGGTTGCCTACTGATCAAGTTGGGAGACTCATCTAGGCAGGAAGCATAGGAAGGGCAGTTACAAAGATAAAGAACTGAGCCCACTGGGGTTCAGATATTGGCAGAGTTTCTAACAACAGGTGGGCTTCTCCCCTTGCAATGAGATGTATCTTCCTTAAATAGGCTGCCACCGTTCTCATCAGAGATGACAGAAACATGGAAGGACTCCAACATCACATCTCCTTTCCATACAGGAGCTTTCTATCCATAGGGAACTGCCATTCTTCTAAAATCTACTAGATCCCCCAGAATAGAGGTGGGTATATATATATATATATATATATATATATACTGAACTACTCGTGCTAGCTCTTTTTTTATGGGCCTTGGGGGATAGACTGATGATCAAGAAACATTTTAAAAAATATTATTTATTACCTAAACTGGGACACAGTTGAAGGCGAATGGAGCACTAGCAACAGCTCCTTTGAGAGATATAGGCATAGAAATCAAGATATGCAAGCAAATGGCACACACAGTCAGCCTAATTGAGACTTCATAGAAAGTGTTGTCCAGTCAGAGGTTGTGCCTGCATTCCTTCCATGTACACTTGAACCCTTCTGATCAGAGCCAGTGAATGACCCTCTAATTCTCAAGCCCCCAAAACTGTATGTGGGAATCTACTTTTGCTTTGAAGTCTTCTTGGGCCTCTTACTAGTGTGACGAATGCCTACACAGGTCAGTGAGCAGAGTGCCAAATATTTTTATAAAGATGTTTAAAATCAGTTCCTCTTCTTGGTTGTCGAAACTATGTACCTATCTTGACTAATTCAAGCATGAAAGAAGTTATTAAGATCTCATGGTGTCATGACATTGAATCATGTTTGTAGAGTGACGGCTGGAAAGAGGTGTGCATTAAAGCAGACATGAAGGGATGGGAATTGGGAAGATCAGAACTGTTTTCCTCATAGCATTTCCTCAGAAGCTGCCTTCAGGGTGAGGAGATTCTAGCATATCTTCTGGTTTTATGTGGCTAATGCTTAACTTATGGACAAGTTCCCTGGCTGGTGATATTTTAGGTCACTGGCCTTTGCAGCAGTCCAGCCAGTGTTGTGAGCTGATTGTGTTTCCCAAAATTAAAGCATCGAAGCTCTCAGTTTCTGGCATTTCTGAGGAAGACTGCGGTTAAGGATTGGGCTTTCAAGTGGCGACCGAGTTCAAATGAGCTGACACGGATAGTGATGGTATATTTATAAGAAGGGGGAAAGTACGGAAGTGGCTCAGTGGGTAAAGGTACATGCCACCAAGCCTGAAGACTTGAGTTCAGTTCCAAAGACCTACATGGTAGAAGGAGAAAACCAAACCCCTTTGAGTTGTGCTTTAACCACCACATATGTGGCATGGGGCTTATGTACACACCACACACACACACACACACACACACACACACACACACACACACACACACACACACACAACACCATGCTACACATGTAAATAAATTAATACAAATGTCTTGAAGGTTTTCAAGGAAGAGGAAGTTAAGACCTGAGTACAAAGTAGAAGCCACATGAAGACATGAGTGAATACAACCATCTGGCATTTTGAACTTAGACTTTTAAATTACAGAAAATTACTAAAATTACTAAAATAAATATCTGTTGTTTGAACCAGCCAAGACTTTAATACACCACTGTGCCAGCAAACCCAACACTGGTCAAGTGCTGGCTTTAGAAGCAGAGGTAAAAAGACAGTTGAATTGACAATACTCTCTATCTGAACCAGAGAAAAACTTATCCTACTCCTCTCAGTATCAGCAAAGAAAATAAAGTGAGGAAGGTTATGAATGCAGAATTGATGTTGGAAGCAGGTTGTCCACTAAAACGCCCTTCAAGAGACTTTGTAAATTACTACTGAACATTTATTGAGACTAAAAGAATTAAATGCCTGTCATTGTGTTAGGGTAAGGATTTCAGATACAAATAAAATACATAACTTCCCTGGCCTCATGGAACTTAAATTTTACAAAAGTGTTCTAATAAATAAGCAATCTTCAATTGCACATCAAGTGTCTCAGGGACCAATATGCCCTCATAATGTAGAAAATGGTAACAGAGAGGAAAGAGACAATGCTAGTCTTTTTCTTTGAAGAATGGTCGTAGTAAAAGCTCAGGAAGAAACCCTGAAGACAATTACATTTGCAAAGGTCATTTAAAATGTTGACATTTTCTCACTCCACCCCCACCCATCTTTAATTCCCCTTTCCTTGATCTCCCTGGCAAGAAGATGGGGCTAAAGAAATTGGAAATGTGTCAGAACTGAAGATGGAATGGGGATGCCATGAGACCATGCTGGGAAAGATAACATGAACTAAAATTTAAAGTTAGTGTATACGTTTTCAAATGTTGACCTATTTTGCAATTATGGCATTTATACTTTCTGTGTTGCTTCAAGTTTTTAAAATCAGCATATATTGATTTAATAATTATGAAGAAAGATGGAAATGAAAGTCACATTAAATGTATATAATGGTTCTCAGGTCTAATGGATTTCCAGATATAGTCCTAGAATTTTTTTTAATAAGCTTTAAAAAGAAAACACAATGAGATTATTCTGCAATACAATTATCAAACACAGTTTAAGAGAAAGGTATATCCATATCTCAAAGATGGACCTTGGTTTGAAATAAAGCTTGTAGTAGCATAAAATCTGCCACAAAATAGATAATGTATTGAACTGAACAAATAGAAAAAAAAGAAACTATAATTACTTAGGTCCTTCACAATGAGTATTAAAGAAACAGGAAATCACTATGCAAGAATCTTGGCAAAGGAAATGGCTCTTACATCGCTCTCTGCTATTCTTTTATCTTACTCCTCTCACAAAAGTTGAGAAACTTTTTGTTTAGCAGTTTTGTTGGCAGCATCTCATCCATAAGTAATTTGCTATTGTTAACAAATGTTGGAACAGAACACCACCAATTAAGGTTTTAAGTGGTTATCAAACATGGCAAGAGATTCTGCATGAACTCTGAGGTGAAGAATGTAGCTTGAGGAAAGCACAGCCAAGGCTGAGAAGCATGCTAAACAGACAGGAAACTTCTCTAAGATTAACCCCTACCTGCCTCTGGCATTAGGTGATGGCTACAGGTAGAGATATGGAACTCTTTCTTAGGACTTTGGGGCATCAGAAGGACTCAAACAAACCTCAGGATCTTTGGAAAAGGATCTGCTGCCTGAACAGGTTTCCATTTTCAGGCTATCCTTTTAATAAGTAGTTACTAATCTTGAAAGTACCTTCCAAGGCTCTCTCTCCTCCTCTTAGCTGTCAGACTCAACACTACCCTTCCTATCCAACATCATTTGGATCCATCTCAGGATAGAAACATATTGTTGTAAAGATACTTTAACTTTTGAAGTGCTATAGATCTTGATTGGTTCTCACTACAGTATTTATTAACTATATAACTTGGGTTTTCATCTTCCTTGTTCCTGTGAAAAACTAATAGGTCTAGAATAGGATAGACTCAGTATAGGTCGACGCTACCTGTGCTAGGACTTAAGCACAGGAAGGCTCCATCCCCAAGGCTTCCCTTTTGTCTCCTCTGCAACAAGGACTTTACTTGAGCCAACTCAACTCAGCAGGGCCTTTCCTGTTTTCATCAGGAAACAAATACATTTAAGAAAGACAGCCCTTATGCCAAATCCCTACCCCACTAATGTTTACACCTCTTCTTTTGTCAAGCCTCAAAAGAGAGCCAGCAACTTTGTGGAAGCAAAATTAGGGCTGGGCAAAGTGAAGTCAGGCCCATGTTGTGGTCTAGGGCTGTTGCAGATGAATGCTGACTACCTAAAGGCAGCCAACCCTGCCAGCAGAGTGTCTCCCTTTCTCTGTAACAAATGCAGAGACACAGCTGGTTAGCATTGCTGCTGTCAACCAGCACATCAACTTCCTTGCATCCTTTAGTCTTTTAGGATCCTCTGATTACTACAAAAAAAATGAAATTACCCCTCTCCCCTTTCTTACTGGTCTCTCCCCCTTTTCTTATTGGTCTCCTCCCCTACTCCTTCCTTTTACTTCTTCTTCTTCGGCATCACTGTTTGTTTTCCTTTCTTCTTTCAAATTATTTTCTGTATAAGTGGATGGCAATGACAGGGGTTGAAACTCAACAGGGCTCCAAACTTCTCTGATAGGAGGGGAAAGAAATATTTGTATATTACACAACATTCTCCAAGTTATTCACCAGTAGTTTCATTTTTCACTAAACTCTTTTCCTTATCTTATACTCACCACTCACCAACATAAATATATATCATGAAGTTAAAAAGATTGAATTACGTGTTTTGCAGGTTAACTGCTGGGATTCATAGAGTCTCAAGGCCCTGTGTGTCCCTGGGTATATGAAGCAATTGAATTTTACATTTGGTTTCTTTCCTTTCATTAAAAAAAAATCTTTCTCTGTGAACATACTCTAAGGGACTTGTCTCTTCATTCTAATACAGAGAAGGCTGAAAAATATATGCTATGTTGTTTAATAAAAAGACCTTTATAGAATGAAGAGCGGTTTTGCCATGTGAGCCCTTTCCCTCGGGTTCTAAGATGCTCTTAGCTGGGTTTAACAGGATACCTTTGAGCACAGATGGATACTGACTGATAAACCCAGAGTGGGAACTGCTGTGTGAGGTCACTGGCCCTGGGGACAGTGAAAGCTACCAATTTGTGTTCCATATTATAATGGTGGGTGGACTTGTCCTTGACAGCTCAGAGACAGTATGTGGAGGAGAACATAGCAGTTTATCCTTTTGTAATGCTGTTGCTATAGGAGAGTGTTTCCCAAGGAACCACACGCATATCAGTTTCTCAAAGTGACTGTAACAAAGTACATCGCCTGAGTGGTTTCAAACACTATAAATTAATTTTGTCATGGTTCAAGACAATGGAAGTACAAGCTTGAAGTGTTTGTTGCATTGTTTTATATTGGACTGAGGAAGAATTCATTCTGTTTTTCTCTCTTAGATCCTGGATGCTTCTGGCAATTCTTGGCATTCCATCATCACACAGTCAGCCCTGTCTTTACATCCTGCACTTGCCCTTCTTGTAAGTTCTTTCGTTCCCCATGACATACCTCATTGGACCCAGTTTCCTTCTAGTAACCCAGCATGTGCCTGTCTCAAGATCTGAGTCACAGTATCTGCAGAGCTTCTTTTATCAGATATGAACCAGTTACATTCACCTGTTCTGGATGGCTGCACCTTTGGTCATAATTTAAGCTGCCAGATCCTAGTCCATCACTGTGGAGATTTCGGGCAGGGGCTCAAGGCAGGAATCTCAAGGCTATGGCAGAATGTTGATGGCTGCCTAGGTTTGCATCGAGAAAGCTTTTGGTGCATTATAGAACCAACTGTCAAAGAATGTTGTTGTCACAGTGGTCTGAGCCCTCTGTACAGATTAGCAATGAACACAGAGCGATTCTTTCTTTGAGTCCCCTCTTCTCAGATGGCTCTAGGCTTTGTCAGGTTGACAATTAAAGCTGATAATAACTACTATTGCCTTATTATTATTTATTCGTGATAAGAAAATTCTCATTTATATTCCTATCCCCACTTACAAATGAAAGAGGAAAGCTTAGTCTGACTTCTCACTTCTCAGGTTAGCCTGACTTCTCGGATTCTAAGACACAGATGACATTTGTTTTTCTGTTTGTTTGTTTGTTTGTTTATAGTGTCATTGTATTGCAATGATCTGGTCATCCTATTGAAACAGGAAGAGTTTTCCTTCAGATTTAGTGTTCTGTGCTTTCATGAAATAGCATCATTACATCCTGTAATTTTACTTGGAGTTTATAGAGTGAGATGTTGGGGGAAGAGGCTTCACATATATGTAAACTGTGTCAAACCCATCATTCAGATTTCTAGAATAACTCTGCATTGGGGGTTTATGGTCTATATCTTATAAACAAGTTAATGGTCATTTGTCTTCATTGTCTTTCTCTAAACTATTAGAGACCCTGTTGATAGTTGATGTAATGTCTGAAATAAAATTGGAATACATTTTAAAGACTTGGTCTCTTGTAAGTCTAGAAAATCATTCTGTTATTTCAAAGAAAACACATGTTTACGTTAAAGGGCCTTATTTAACATTATCTCAGTTAAGACGTGTCTCAAACAATTCAGAATCAATTTGAAGCCTAGAGGAAGAGGCAGGAATAGTAATAGAAAAGAACATGAAGATGAGCAAGAAGAGACTCACTAAACGGCTGAGAGTTCGTGACCCAGTATACATGGCTTGCCTTTGCTTATAGGAGTTTAGCCCTGCCTAAATTGGCCCATAGGTTATATCTTATATGTACCCTAAATCCTTATTTAATGCACCTTACTAGTTCAGAAAACTGTCCCATCTTTATAATTGCTAATTATTTTATTTTTAATTGAAATAAGATTTTAAAACACAATATATTATGATGTGGCCCTCCCCTAGTCCCATATCATCCCCACTTCCCTACCCACCCAAACCTATACACTTCCTTTCTCTCTCTCTCTCATTAGGATACAAACAGGCATCTGAAAAACATAATAGCAGTAAAGCAAAATTAAAAAAAAATCAACAAATAAGAATGGGACAAAAGTTTAAAAAAAAAAAAAAAAAAGCAGAAGAAAAAGAGCCAAAGGAAAAGCTCAAGAAATGCCTATAGATGCAAAGACACACCATATTCTCACCCACAGAAACCCCCAAAACCCACAAAACTAAGAATTATAGTATATGTACAAAGAACTTGTAAAGAATAAAAAAAATTCCCTGACAAATCATTATGAGACAAAAATGTTCCCCAAATGTCACTAGGTTCATTCTGGCCATCTCTTGTTGGGCACGAGGCCTGGTCTTATACCCAGTGACACATCATTGAAGAAATCTAGTTGTTCATTTGTGAGCAGTTATCAATTGGACATAGCTTCTGGGTTAGGAATGTAGACTGTGACCACTTCCTCTCTCACCACTAGCACCCCATATGGTACCCATCCCATGCAGACCCTGTGCATGCTGCCACCATTTCTGTTAATTCATATGTATGTCGGTCATGATGAGTTTAGAAGACCTGGGTTCATATCCTTGGTACCTTTGATGCCCTCTGGTTCTTACAGTCTTTTCTCATCCTCTTCTTCAGGGTTCCCTTAGCCCCGAGTGTTCCAGGGTCTCCCATTCTCTGCACATTGTCTAGCTCTGAGTCTCTGTATTTGTTTCCATCTGCTGCAGGAGGAAACTTCTCTGGTAATGGATGGCAAGACTCATTAGGTGTCATTTTATTGCTACATTTCTTTAGCAGAACAGTAGTAGCGTTTGGTTTTCTCCTAGGTCTCTGGCCTATCAAGTATTAGGTTCTTGGCCACCCAAATAGTGTTTGAGATGGGTTCTATATCATGGAATAGGTCTTAAATTAAATCAGATATTGGGTAGATAGCCCCACGAATTTTGTGCCACTATTGTACTAGCAAAAAGCTGTCACACATTTATCCATTCAGATCCTAATCCAAATAGATAGAAATACATGATTTTCCCAATAATCCATTTCAATGAGCCCAGCTTGCTTGCTTTCCCCTTCTCTGTTTTACTGGCTTATGTTTTCTGTCTTGCTTGTGGGTAGTCTTTCTATCACTTGTACACCTTTACTGCATAAGACACAGAAGATAAAGCAGAAAACATGCAGAACTCAAAGTCAAGAGGCCCTAGGCTCTGGTTGCTACTCCTCTCACATAATCTGGCTATCTTTATCTAGTAATTCAGTCTCTCCAGGAACCTTTCCTTCTCTCCAAAACAGGAGTCAGTTCTGAAGAAAGTTCATGCCCACCTGGCCTATCTTACCAACTCATTATATGTATCCAATAAGACACTGTATTCGGTAGTGAATTTAATATATCGGCTTAGAGCTATCACAAAGAGCTGAGTGGGAAGACAATTTCCTGCCTCTCCTTTCACTATGTTTGCACTTCTGTTGGCAGCTCTGTGCTCAACACCAGCATTTATGAATGTTGGCTGCTGCTAAAGTCTCACAGCTTGTGCTGTGAGAGTTTCCATCTCTTCAAAAGTAACATCTCAACCCCTCATGGGGCAAGGCTGTGGAGTGATCTAGGCTATTGAGTGCTGCACAGGTCAAGGCCAGACTTAAGATGATATCTGACTCAACTCTGTCCCTACCCTTCTTCCTCTGCCTTCACTCTGACCCTTAGAGCAGTCTTTAATATGTGCACCACATGCTGCAGATTGCTGTCTTGGTTTCTGCTCCTAGGAAACCTGACCTAAGTCAACATTTCTTTGTTGTCAGATCAGAAAACCAAGATTGCAGCCATATCCTATGTTTCAAAGCACCTATTGGTATAAGACACATAAGCCACCTAAGTCATTTTAAATATGATATCTGAAGGAGCAGAGGATCTGGTTCCTTAACATAAACAGTTGTGTATCATAGTCCCTGAGTAGTGAGACACAATAAGGGGTCCCTGGAAGATGAGGTGGCTGGAGCAGGGGTTCCTGTGGCTCATAAGATGCCCAACACAGTAGGGTCCCTCAAGACTAAATGTCATGCCTTCTCACAGGGATAGACAGCTCTCCCTCCTACAAGAGTTTGCTTCCATGGCTATTAAGACTCTAAACTTAACAGTAATTGTCTTCCATACAAACAGAGCCTTTTTGAAAGTGATTGTTCCTGGGAACATCTGGTGTGTGAATAGAAGGCACATATATTTTTGTTTCTTCCTCCCCGAAGCCAAGACTAAGTGAATACTTTAAAAGGCTGCCCTGCTTTTCCCCCCACAGCTGGAGTGCTTCTTCATTATTTAACTTTGTATTTCCATCACTGCACAAATGGCTTGGTGGAGGAGCCCTTGCCCACTGGGAGGGGAATGAGTCTTTCTTGATAACTAAAACTTTCCCAAATATCTGCTAGAGAAAACAATGATATATAACACTCTTTAGTCATTGCTAATGATACGAGTTGGCTTTCCACTCCCATCTGTGACTTTCAATCAAAAAGGTCTTCTAGTTCCCTTCCTTCCTTCTGTCCTTCCTTTCTCTTTCTTATTCTAATATCTTTGTACACACACATTCCTACAAATATTTTTTCACATGCACATATGTATATCACATTGTTTTGTATATGCAGATGTGCATACCTGTGTACCTGATGCCTTAATGTCAGATAGATGAGAACACTCATTCATTCATCCATCTTTTTTTCAACTGGTACTTTCCAAAGACTTTGTAAAGCAGAGAAAGTACTGTAGTCTCTCTTGCTATCCACAATGGTATGATGTACTTTGGATAACAAATCTTCCATTAACTCCTGCTGTATACTAATGAAGAGCATGGAATTAGAACTTATATTAGTTGGAGGTTCTAGCTAGTGACTTTGGGGAGTGATTTAACCTCACCAACCCTTGTACATATTTTCATCTCAAAATGTAAATAGTAATAGTAAGTTCTTTATGGTAGAATTTGAGGGTTATGTGAAATAATTCCTGCATCACAGTGAGCTCTTATTTTTTCCCATGCAAGTAAGGTTACATCCGATTAGTGAAATTAAAATTGTGCTGCCTGATCAGATCTCTTTAGAAAGAACATGTTAAAGATCCAAGAGGAGTAGACGGCTGGAAATAATCAAACTCAGGGCTGAAATCAATAAATTAGAAACAAAGAGAACAATCCAAAGAATCAATAAAACCAGGAGCTGGTTCTTTGAGAAAATCAACAAGATAGACAAACCGTTAGCCAAACTAACTAAAAGGCAGAGAGACACTACCCAAAATCAGAAATGAAAAGGGAGACATAAAAACAGATACTGAAGAAATACAAAGAATCATAAAATCGTATTTCAAAGGCATAATATGCCACAAAATTTGAAAATCTAAGGGAAATGGACAATTTTCTTAATCAATTCCACTTGCCAACATTGAATCAAGAACAGATAAACAAACTAAATAGTACCGTTTCCCCTACAGAAATAGAAGCAATCATTGATATTCTCCCAACCAAAAAGAAACAGCCTAAGGCCAGATGGTTTCAGCGCAGAATTCTACCAGACCTTCAAAGAAGAGTTAATACCAATACTCTTCAAGCTACTCCAAAAGATATAAATGGATAGAACATTTCCCAATTCATTCTATGAGGCCATTGTCTCTGATTTTGAGACCTTGAACTTCACAGTGATAAAGCTCCAGTTTCCAAGAGGCACAGTTGTAGCCTCACAATTTATCAGGGGACTTGGTGGCCATCTCTCTTCTCAGATGGTCTCTGCTTACTGTGCACTGTAGTTTTCTTGCCTCCCAACTCTTACTGTTGCAACTGGAATGATCAGAGATAAAAGTCTTTAAAAGATATGACTATGGCTATTCTCTCCTTTGTTTTTGAACCAATAGGTTTCTGTGTAGAAGTGGGTATGGCCCTCTACAGAGGGTCTAACCTCAGACTAGGCTAATATCTACAGAATGGAGATGGCATGCTGGAAAGCTTGACCATTTTCACCCAGCATGTCTGTAAGTGAGGCAGCTTCTCTGAGATGGTTTCTTTGCTCTGCACTCACTCTTCCTTATGCCACATGCTGCTGTATGTCTTATGAATTAAAAACAAGGCAAGAAAATATTCCCTCTTGGGCCATATGTTCATGAGGTGAGAGCAAGACTCTCTCTAAGCATGAAATTTAGATTGCTCTCTGAGAAGAAGCCTAGGAAAGACTCAACATGTGGGAAATGAAAATTAGCCATCTGTAGAAAACCTATCCTATGCAATAAGCCATGGAATTTCTGGCTGGTGATGCCAGTGTTATCAATCTCAGGAGACTGCAGATGCTCAGAAGAGCTAAAGCCGTTGCTTTCCTTGCCTCCCACATGAGAAAGAAACAAGTTGACAGAGGCAGATATTCTGCATGAAGAAAATCAAATGAGAATCCACCATGAGCAAACCTTGAGAAAAGAATACACAGCACCCAAATCCCAGAAAGGAAGTTTCGTCAGAAATAAGCTCTCGGCCTCAGTGTGGTCCTCACACCTGAGCCCCTTCTCCTCTCTGCTTCCCTCACCTGGTTTCATTCCTCAATGCTCTTGAAAATGCGTCACCTAAGTTCATTGATGATTCTTGCCAATCTAGGCACACAATGTCTGGAACACTTTCCAGACTTCCCTTGACACTCTAAAAAGATGCACAAAGAACAAACAACTCCCCACAGCCCTCTAGTCCTTCCCTGTGGTGTGCTGGCAAACTTCTAACAAACAGCTCTCATGGAGATGCTTTCCACAACTAAGACTTTGCCATTCCTCCTGATGTAAGCAGATGATCATGAATGATTTTAGATGATCACATTGACATTGGTCTGTTCACAATATTCCTGACCTTTTCAGAGTTGGCTTTTTATGGCTAGAGAGATCCATGACACTTGAAACACCTGTATGTAGTGCTGACAATGTTGTAACTGTGTTCACTTGTACCTTACTAATCACATTCACTGTCTTATCCCCACAACCTAGACTCATGTTAGAAATAGTATGTGATAAACAATGGAAAGCATGAAATGCTAGGTCAACATTCAGCTCTTTTATGGGGTGGGGGGCACTTGGTCATTTAGAATGTGAATTAGGAGCCAGGTGTGTTTGTACAGGCCTATAAACACTGTGCTCAGGAGGCTGTGGAAGAGAAAGGTACTTAAAAAAAAAACTCAAGATAATGAATTAAATTCTTATAGATCAGGCTCCTGAGCATTTAGCAAATTAGTTTCTGATGATAAACAAAATTGATTTCTGTACCTAAAGGCTGAGTGCCCAAAAGTAGACTGTGGAAATGCACCAACAACCTGGGCAATTGCTTGTCACCACTATTGTAACTCTCTATAAAATTTGCTGGAGGCAACAAATGTCAACATGCCTGCTAAAGTGCTAAAATACAGATCTGCATCAGCATATTAAAATCACTGAGATAGGCTGCTGCCCAACAGAGAGGCAGGGTTATATCCTGGAAGGATTTCTGTCTGTGTTCAAGTTCCATCTAGGGTAGTTATGGATCCAGTGGCTGTGGATGCAGTTGGTCACCTTTGGTTTTGGTTGTAATATGATGCTTACTCTAACGCCTCTCTTCATGGTGAGGGGAGGGCGTGATATGTATGAAACTGCAGAGGTTAGTCGTTCGGAAAAGACAGAATATGTTACTAATCACACAAGGAAAAGAGCATCGTCCTGGTCTCTAGTAGATTTAGTTATACCAATAAATCATGCACAGGTGTCTTGTATTTTTAAGTATCAACTGACCACTTAATGAGTCAATGAATGAGTGAAAAATTGGAAAAGTATGTACTAGGAGGCTAATTGACATATCTTAAGGTAAAATAAAGTGCTCTTTCTGGAGAATGAAGACTGTCTTAGCCTAACAGAAATGATGTCACATGACACCCTTTATAAGACATGACAAAGAAGATTAAATTCCATTTTTATAGTGTTAACTCAATAGCAATATGCTTTAAAGAAATCTTGTAATTAGCATATATTAGCTATGAATAGTAAAGGAATTCATTGTGACATTTTATCCATATATGAAGCATAGTTTGAAGATGTAGATTCTTATTCTTTCCTCAGACTTGGACTGGTTTGCTTAGCAGAGCACAGGAGGAGCCTGTCCTCTGGTCTTTAGGTCAGGGCTGGGCTGATACACATTGCTGTGTGGGGTAGCAGCTGTCTGTGCAGCTGTGCTTGGGTGGTTCTGACAGGAAGGCAGATTCTCTTCTTCACTGACAGGTCCTAGATGTCTGTCCTGTCATCAGTTTAGGTTGGCAAGCCTCTCCTCCACCCACCCCCCACCCCCTTTCAGAAAGCACAAGACAGGAAATAGATCTAAATCTCAAAGGGTGTAATTAAAACAATTTTCCACCTCTCCCAGGTGTGATAAAGTCATCGTGTGGGCAGTGTCTTCCTCTGGGGATTTATATGTAAACCAAAGGAGTCTGGGGGCGGGGGCGGTTCTTTGGAGTTAATACTATAATCTATAGAGGATTCCATTAGCAGTCTTGGCTGCAGCAGTTAGGAACAGAAGGGATTCCATACAGGAAGTCTTCTCAAAGCCCCAAGAACTAAGAACCTCCTTTGGCTCTGGAAATCCCAGTGAGGGTGGGATGAGGAGTGGGGTTTGAGGGGGTGCAGGGAGTGTTGGAATGAGAACGGAAATAAGGGTATGGAATTGACTCCAATTAGATGATTCACTATAGGGTGAGCTGTACCCTCAGCTCTAGGGAAATCCTCTCCACAGGTACATTTCCCTTAGGGGTCCGGGGTAGGGCAGCAGGAAACTTTCTTCCTTCTCCCTCTTAAATGCACATGATTGAAACTTTCAGATAGACTCTTAGTTATCATAGAGTTCCCTTGATTCAATGAAAATAACAGTGTCTGAGAACCCAGCAGCTGGCCCACACCAGGCCTCTGGGACAGGAAAACATACTTTGTGGGGCATATAACTGTTTAAACTAGTTTATGGAGGCATAGTTGAGGTAAACTAAATTGCACATATATTTAAAGTGTGCAGTTTGGTAAGTTCTGGCCTATGTCTAAACCTATGAAAGCATCATACCAATTAAGATACTGCATATTCTTTTTTTCTTTTTCTTTTTTTTATTAATTTATTCTTGTTACATCTCAATGTTTATCCCATCCCTTGTATCCTCCCATTCCTCCCCCCCCCCCATTTTCCCATTATTCCCCTCCCCTATGACTGTTCCTGAGGGGGATTACCTCCCCCTATATATTCTCATAGGGTATCAAGTCTCTTCTTGGCTACCTGCTGTCCTTCCTCTGAGTGCCACCAGGCAAGGACAATACAGGAGGTAAACTTTAAACCCCTTCCCAGATCTAGCCAATGGTCAGACTATTCTCCACAGTTGAGTGGAGAGTGTGATATGACTTTCTCACGTACTCTGGTGCCTCACATTTGACCATGTCCCCTGGAGGGGGATACTACATATTCTTATGAGATTAGTTGGGCCAATTCAGAATTCATCATCCAACCCCAATCCTATTCAGAGACAATCATTAACCTATTTCTGTCACTATAGAATAAATTCATCTTACATGACTGTATGTGTGTGTGTGTGTGCTTACAGTATGTTTGTTTTATATATTATTTCTTAAACTCATTCTTATATTCTTGATACTTTTTTAAAATGCTCTTGATACTTAACTAATTTTATTATATCCTTTAGTAGGCAAATCCTTTTAATTTGAGTAGAGCTCCATTGAATATATATATATATATATATATATATATATATATATATATATATATATATATATATATATATATTAGATTGTATGTGGATTAGATAACACACACATGGATGGATTAGATACCATAGGTATTCTATGTTACTTTAGATGCTTCAGTTGGCTTGGATAAATCTGTAGAGATGCTACCAAAGGGATAGGGTACCTGCATGTTTACCTCTGTGACAAACCAACAAATCGTTTCCCAAAGCACATTGTTAGCTCCTCTACTTTGTCCTCTATCTGGGACATGGTTTCTAACCCTTATGGTGGTTAGCATTGGAATTATCTTACTAGGTATTTAAAACACACCAATGTGTTTTAATATTGGATCCTAAAGATTAATATTGAATATGCATCTTTCCATGATTTTATTGGTCATTTGAATACCTTCTCTTATTTTGTGACCTTTGGATAAAATTTAAGCCTGGAATGTTTTCTTGTGTAATTTAACATTTTCTCTATGCATTTTTAAAAGGTTTATTTTTGCTTTATGTGTATGTTTGTGTGGCCGGATGTTTGAATCTGCACCATGCATGTGCAGGTGCTAAGGGAGGCCAGAAGAGGATGCTACAGCTGCTAGAACTGGGATTACAACTGGTGTGGGTGCAGAAACAAAACTGCGGTCCTGGAGCGTCAAGGACAAAAAGGGCAAGAGCATCAGGCACTCCTAACTGCGAACCATCACTCCAGTTTATCTTTATGGATTTTTAATATAACCTAGTCGCACTATGAAGCTTAGCGCATTTAACCTTTTAAGTTAAAACTAGAGGCTACTTATCTCCATAGTGATATGACACATCTACATGATTTATTACCATCCTCTCCTCAACATCACACTCTTCATTTTATTTTATTCCAATTAAAATTCTCCACACAAATTCTTCCTAAAACTCCATCTCAAAAAACACTAAAATTACTAAAAACTGAAAACCATTGAGAATCAAAATGGACAAAAATCTATTTGCGTCTTTCATTACCCCTACATTCAATTTTGTCTACATTAGTTTTCTGTTTCTGCATTTCACATATGTAGTTGCTATATGCTTTCTGGATCTTAAGGGCTGCATCTCAAACATGGTTGTTCTCACAAAGAAACAATGACCATTCCACAGGGCTAGATTCCCTTCAAAATTCACACTTCCAAGTTTGTCAAGGTGCTTCCTAGACACACATGCGTCCTCACCTTATAGCCAGCAATGTTAAATTCCTCCTGTGTTTCAAGCCTTCCCAATTTCCCCTTCCCTCTTTCTGTTGAGCCTCTTAAGAGTCCATGGAGTATATCGGACCTACCTATTCAAGACAATCTGTCTTCTTGAGATTCAGCCTAGGAGTCGACTACAATATATCTAATATATCCGCAAGGTCTCTTTTTGACTATAAGGTAACATATATGCAGTCTTCCTGAGCACTGGATCATGGAATCTTTTGAAGCATGAGAATTGTTATAGCCCTGGGTACCATGGCACTTTTTCAAAGGGAAATGGATGTTAAACTTCATAGGGTCCACTGTATTAACTTCCTGCCTTTGTGCTCTTAACGATCTTTATATACCTCAGGTTGCAAAGATATCTCTCCTTATTTTGTTCTAGAAGTTGTATAATGTTAGGTCCATGACTTATTTTAAACTTTGAGCATAATTTTAAGAGTCAATTTTCTTCCCTCTTTTCCAATATATAGTTGATTCAGCAATATTAATTGAAGACAATTCAAGTTCTATTTAGAATTGCATTGTATAGTTTACTTCACTTACTACTATCTTGTGACAGTTCCTTATACACACTATGTACCGGCTATTTAATTGGTAAGCTTTACATAGGTTCTGCTGACTTATGAATTGACTTTTCAACATTTTAAAAGCAATTTTCAAAAAGCATTGATGAAAGATAATATATCAATTTTGCCCCTTTAATGCTTTATCCTCTTATCTAAGGAAATTTAACCTAACTTAAGAAAAGAAAAATTCTTTGTGAGGTTTAGGTATCAATGTGACTATAGCCTCATAAAATGAATTTGGTAATATTCCATCCATTTCTATCTTTTGGAGTAGCTTGAAGAGTATCAGTATTAGCTCACCCTTGAAGGTCTGGTAGAATTCTGCACTGAAACCATCTGGCCCTGGGCTTTTTTTTGGTTGGGAGACTATCAATGATTGCTTCTATTTCTGTAGGGGAAATGGGACTATTTAGCTTGTTTATCTGTTCTTTACTCAACTTTGGCAAGTGAAATTGATCAAGAAAATGGTCCATTTCCCTTAGATTTTCAAATTTTGTGGCATATATGCCTTCAAAGTAGGATCTTATGATTCTTTGTATTTCTTCAGTGTCTGTTGTTATGTCTCCCTTTTCGTTTCTGATTTTGTTGATTTCAATACTGTCTCTCTGCCTTTTAGTACTCTGGTGCCTCACATTTGACCATGTTCCCTGGAGGGGGAGACCTGGTGGCACTCAGAGGAAGGACAGCAGGTTACCAAGAAGAGACTTGATACCCTATGAGCATATACAGGGGGAGGTAATCCCCCTCAGGAACAGTCATAGGGGAGGGGAATAAGGGGAAAAGGGGAGGGAGGGAAGAATGGGAGGACACAAGGGATGGGATAACCATTGAGATGTAACAAGAATAAATTAATAATAAAATATATATATATATAAAATAAAAATAAAAAATAAAATTGTCATAAAAAAAGAAAAAAAAAGAAAAGAAAGATTGTCTAACTTATTATGAAAAGATTTATAGTTTTATAGTAAGACCCATAATTAAATTTGAGTTAAATATTATATTAATTTTAAATACAGGCTTGGGCTATTTTTTATCTCTTCTTATGTATAAATAGTAAATTGCTTTAATACCACTTTGTGAAAAGTGTCATTTCTTTTAATTTTATTAATTTATTCAGATTACAACTCAATTCCATCCCATCACTTGTATCCTCCCACTGCTCCTGCTTTCACCCTATTCCCCTCCTCTAGGTCTATGACCGTTTCTTAATTAGACAATGGTAGTCACCTTCTCAACTGTTTTGGCTATGTACCTATTAGAAATTGTAAATATAGTTGAATTAGAAATATGAAAAATAGATTAAAATTAAGAATATATACAAATTGGAAGTATAAGACTTTCAACTTTGTTCTCTGTAATCAGTTAGGTTTTAAAGTTCCTTAACTTTTTTCATATAAATTTTTCTGTGCGGACATCAACATGATTGGATAGCATTTTACCTATTTAGCGTTAATATTTTATCTATCTAGCATATGTTAGAGTCTAACAGAAAGGTACCTTCTCCCCTACCATATGACCACAGCCTAGCAGGTCTCATTGGATAGCCTGCCTCCCCTTCCTCTGTGTGCAGCAGGGTCTCCCCACCAAGGGGAAGAGATCAAATCTGGGGCACCAGAGTTCATAACAGAGGCAGTCCCTGCTCTTCCCACAACCGTGGAGAATGAGTTGTCCACCGGCTAGATCTGAACAGGGGTCTAGGTTTACTGCATGCATTGTCCTTGGTTGGTGTAACAGTTTGTGAAGCCCCCCACCCACTCAAGGCCGGTTCAGATCTGACAGCCTTGATTACATATATTTCATCTAAACGTTTTATGACTTTTATGTATTTGTAAGTGGTGTCATTTTTGTTTCACTTCTGTTATTCACTGTGAATGTGGACATATATGTCATTTCCCTATAATGCCTTTGAGGTCTCTTGTACAGTTACCTCACCCTTCATGGATGATGCTCTCTCCTATAGATTCTGGCCTTGCAGGTTGTCAAACCTCCTGATGTATCTCCCCATCTCTGCAATACTATCATGTCCTGATATAACCCCAGGTCTCCAGGGAGAAGGCTTGGCAGTCATGGACCTTACCTCTTAACTTCCTTTCTCTTCAGGCCCACAGTTTGGTGCTGTGTTTTCCAGCATGGAAATGTCATCTCATTTATATTTTTCCAGTCTTTGAGGTTTTAATGGGTGGAGAAATACCTCTTTCCAGTTACTCCATGAGGTTAGAAGTAGATGTCTTTCCAGTAATTTATTTAATTGGGTACATACCAATAAATAGATATGTTATTTTTTCTTATCTTTTCTTAAAGTTTTCCAGTGAAGACCTTATAATAGGTCGTATTTTCCATGTGGAAGTATGTCTGTAAGATAAATATACAGTGGTATAGATTTTGTGAATAAGCCTTTAAAATGTTTAGTGGAGGGAGCATGGGAAGAAGGGAATCAATGAGGATGAGTATTTGTGGCAGAAGCAAGACTGGACATAACTGCATGCATGTCTGCAATTCCAGTGGTGAAGTGCGTGGAGACTCAGAGTCTCAAAGAACACCAGGCTCCAGGGTTAGTCAAAGGCCTCATCTGAAAGGAATAAAGCTGAGAGTAATAAAGCAGGGCAAAGGATAAAAGTGAACCCCACATTCTCCTTGGCTTCCACATGGATGTGTATACCTGCACACACGCGCGCGCACACACACACACACACACACACACACACACACACACACACACACACGAGACAGATGCATATGACTTTATTTAGTTCTGATAAACGATGCTAAAACTTACAATTCTGTGAATGGGCACATGTGTGACTCACCATAGGAGCATACAGATCTTCAGTTAATGGAATAAACAGATCTTTCATAAATACCGTGCCAACATTTGGAAGGTTATCTGCCTTGCTTATAATATTCATGTGCTCTAAATATACTGTTTCTCTTTTCCATAAGATTGGTAGTAGTGTGTGAAGTTTCCTTATAAATGCAAGCCTATCTATAGATGCAGCAAAAAATAAGCCAAAACAAAACAAAACAGAAAATGAAATTTAGCTCAATTTTGGGCAGATTGTGGAAAATCACTGTACCATTTTCTCCTGTCACTTGCTTCTAACAGATATCCAAGGCAAAATACTAAGCCTATCCAAGGTCCCTAAAGCCTCCATACATTGTTGCCAAACTTTGGCTACATAATCAGTGGAATCATCATCCCTTACTGCATTCCAAGAACACACTGTCACCGGCATTGCCAACCACACAGATGATGGATGTCTGTACTGCTTCCACCAACACAAAATCTGCAGAGCAAAACAAAACCAAGCTATGGCCAAATTCTCAGCATACTTCTTAATTACCCCATTAAATCTTGTGCAGGACTGGGGTGAATGAGCTCCATTCCTGGCAGCCAGCTGCTAAGAGGAAGAAAACCTGTGGGGGGGGGGGTGGATTTAGAAATTTAGTCTCATTCTGGATTAGTGAATTTGGACTCGTTCCACCTTGTGGTTTTTAAGTTTCTTTTTTGTTACGAGGCATGCTAGACTTGGGAGGATGCTGTCAGGTTTAAATTATGGATTTGCCATGTAGAAAGTCCTTACAGTGTACCCTGAACATAATTTATAAATGTCTGTATTTATAGCGTGTTATGCAAAAGATTAAAATCTATCTTTTAAAACTCTGTATCTTCTCTCTCGGGGCCCTTGGTGAAGGATATCTTCATAGATATTTGAGGACCAGGATTAGAGAGTGTAGACGTGGGGAAGTGGCAGATAGTGAAAACTTAGGTTTAATCATGCTGGCACTCGAATTTCACATATGTGTCACGTGGATATACATCCAGAACAATCATTTAATTTTCTCTGCCCAGTTTTTAATGTAACAACTAGTAATAATAATAATAATAATAATAATAATAATAATAATAACAACAACAACAACAACAACAATAATAACAATAATAATAATAATAATAATTAATAATAATTACTATTCTCTTGTAATTGTTATTTATGTTTTGATAACTGAGCACAGGTAACTCAAGAAATGACTTCAAGAACAGAGGCAGGATTATAGGTGATAGCAGAGTCATGCATAAATTAGCCAAATATTCTGAGTGACAACTATGTTCTCAGTGCTTGTTCACTTAAAATTCTTAGTTTTGAGGCCCCATGAACGATTTATAACTCAGTATAGGTGGTGTATGCAAACATTAATGAACGAATCCGAAGAGTCACATTTGTCATTGTAACTAATCATTGACAGATCAATAATTAGACTCTTAAAGTCATCAAAGCAAGTCAGGATTAAGCATATAAGGACTCAAGCTGCCATTGTTTTACTTGGAGTTTAGATGAAAACTCTGCCGTTCCTTGAATGAGTTGAAAGAGCAATTCTTTCTCTGGCTGCCTGCTTCTGAAAGTTCAGCACTGATCTCACCATTAGCATCATATATTGTTCAAAATGTAGCAATGTCCACAAGACAAAGCCCAGGCATCTCCCCATTCTCACATGTTTTCTCTATCTATTCCTGCCAGTTGTGCTTAAATACCATTTTCTTAGGCTAACAAGCTACATAATCCAAGGATAAGTACTGTGTCTAAACTTTTCCAGATGAAGTAATTTTCATCACACTTAATTTCTAAGGACTTCATGCTTGTGACATTTGTATGCTACATATGACACTGAAATAGAAATATCAGCATGAATCATTCTGAATGACTACATACAAACATGTAGAAATATATATATTACCCAGAAGAAATTATGGCCTAATGACTAACACACTATGTCTTTGTGGTAGTCAATTCTCAGTTTAAGTCCTGTCTCTGAGACTTACTAGCAATGTAACCTTGTCAAAGAAGTTAGTGTTTCAGAATTCAACAGATAGTTTTCAGTTTTAAATTCCTCAGAATTTATTGTGCTGCATCAAGGAAATAAGGTATGGGAAGCCCTGCCATTCCCACCTGTAGTGATTTCCCTGTGAATTTAACCAATAGGATTATGTATAACTTGCAAATACAAACAAGATTGGTGCTTAAAATATTTAATGGGCAAAAGAATAAGTAAGATTGATTTTTAGTAATGCATGTCCCACCGTATACGATTCTGTGAGGTCATGAACAGTGTGACTGAAAATAGTGGGGGGGGGGCATTTTTAAGAGATGTTGGGAAAATGAAGTTGAGTTTCGAAAAGTGAGGAGGCCATGAATCTGCAGACAGAAAGTGTGGGGGGCGGGCAATGATACAGACAGAAACTCGGGGAGGATGGTGCAGACAGTGCATTTTGTCTTTGAAAGAGAAGATTAAAAGACCTGGAGTGACCTAACATCTTTGGCTATGATGGAGCTAAAACAGAGCCAACAACATAGTATTCAAACATACAAGGATTCTGCTGTTCGGTACCCAGTGCAACACCAGCGCTCCTAGCCTGGACAGTTTGCAGCGAAAATGTGACTGTAGCTGGATAATATTTGGCTTGCCATTACAACAAAGCATCTCTACAGCAGCAAGGTTAAGAATGCTGAACCTTGGATGAAAATAGACTAGTAGTTGATATGACCATGATTTGATCAACTAACAATGAACTTGTATAACTTACTTATCCTAAACAGCCTTTAATAGCACTTTCAAACTATTGGAAGTAAACCTCGTATTATAATTCAGTTATATGAGTAAAGTACCTCATGTTAGAATATATATATATATATATATATATATATATATATATATATATAGTTTCAAGAATAATCTTAAATTTGAATTCTATACCAATGTATCAAAATTAAACTCTTTTTGCATCTATATACAAAATTCTATACCAGTGAATTAAAAATAACCTTGTGAGTAACAATTAAGGCATTAAGTTGAGGAATAGATTCACTAATCTATTTTTTGTGCTATCATCCCTATATATTTCTATATCTCCCTTTCTTTCTTTTCAACCCCTTTCACCAAACCAAGAATGAAATGTAAAGGAAAAGAGAGGCATCCCTGAGTTCAACCTTGTTTTCTTTCTAAGTAAGACCAATAATAACTTATAACCAACTCCCAATGAAAATAAACATCTATGGTCATAACAATTACTAGTCTTTTATCACAAGAATATACATCCTGGTTTAACAGATATAATTGTGTAGAAAGATAAGGTAAAATAGTTAGATAAGGTCTTCAAAAACCTCAGAGACATAAAGAATATGGTATTTAAAGATGTTTTTATTATTTTAAAGATTCATTGACAATGAGACAGGTTAGTTCCTGGCAACACCTAGCCTATCTCGCAGAGGATGATAAGCATCAGAGAACCTTCTTATGGAGATGGCTTCAAATGTGGCAAAACAGCCACTGGGAAAAATGTCCTCTTTTGACCACAGACACAATTCTGCCTAAAAATGGGCCAGCTTGGATGCAGGCAGAGTCAATGGCCAAACTCTGCCAAGACAGGATAAGCAAGTCCTCAATAGTTCCTGCCTCACAAATATGTCTGTCAGATATATTGGGCTAGAAGTCAGGACACAAACTATCTCTGTCATCTTCTCTTTTGGGAAGCTGTTAACCTGCACTTCCTGTATACTCACGTAATTAAATTTATTCCTTCTCAAGTCTCTGATGGGGTTGAAGATCAGATAGTTTAGTTTTACAATTAAGCTTAGTTGCTTAGGGGTTACGATGTTTTTAGGTCTAGATAAATGTTTTAAGTTGATAGTGGTGAGATATGATAGATATTGATTTACATTCAGAATTTTAGAGGCAGCAAGACAGGAAAGACATTTTTCTTCAAGGCTGCCAAATGCAGATAGCCAAAACACTAAGAATGTAACATGTATATAATTCCTGATTGTTTGGTGGTTCTTCTTTCTGGAGATAGTTTATTGTATATATGTGTAATAATATCAATGGATATGTTTAAAAAAAGAATGCTGCGCTTTTCCAGGGATGTTAACACTGGCATCTCAGTGAATGTGAAGAAGTAAATGAAGCCCTGCAGTGAATGGCCTTTATGGAAGGTACCATCACTCAAAAACTAGAAACTGCTAGCAAATTATCAGCCTCTCTCTTTTCCCCTGGTCCTCAACAGCAAAAACACATAAAGCAATATGTATCTTACCTCTTTCTCCTGAGGAGCCTTATGTATGCTTAGGTGGAAATGTGCTTGAATAGTTAAAGCTATTTTTTCTTATGTTTGAAATGGTACTCTGATTCAGAGACTAGAAATAAGATTTACAGTGGTTAGCATCTTTCACAGGTATTTCCCAAAGGCCAATTATAAAATAAAACGGTTGATACTGAGTCCCTCTCTAAGCCTGGCCACTTGATTGTGAACGTGTCTTGTGCCAAGTTCAGATCTCTGACGGCACCATACACACACATCAGTGTGGCTATTGTGGTAGATTAAAGAGGATCATAATTCTTTAAGATTCTTTTCATTGACATGTAGAAATACTATGCCTCCCAGTGAGACTATACTGTTTAAACCAAACAAGTGAAGTGATGCAGAGAAATTTTGCAAATGCAGCATTTTAGAAAACTGGCTGTTGCTGCCTCAAGCTCCCCAAGGCATTTATCTCTATGCAGTCATTTGCCTGGCTACAGAGCTTATACAAAATTCCTGGACCCTAAATGAAGAGTGACTCTGACTTTATCTAACTGAGTCAAGGCACCAGGCATGTAAATAAAACTGTCTTGGACTCTCCGGAGCAATGTCGCGAGCAGTTGAACGCAGGCAAGGGACACCCATCAGTACTAGGTGCGGCAGAGAAGTTTCCCAGCTAATGTCAAGTTCCTGACTTACAGAGGGCATAAGATGTGACAAAACCCATCTCAGATTTGCTTAGTTTTGCAGTTATTTCATGCATCATACTTTCATGAGTAAGAGGAGGCACAGACGTTCATACAGGTTTAGGGAGCTGGTAGTCACAGTAAGGTCAATATCTTTGTGGTCTGTATTTAATATCACAGAACATAGGTGAAAAGTTTAGTTATCCACTACTAAGTGGATTGATTCCTAAGGACTATCATTTAAAGTGATACAAAGAGGTAATGGCATGAAATTCTATTCTTTAGTTTATTTTTAATTTATGTATTCAATTTACATCCTGATCGTAACCCCTGTCGCTTCTTTCTTCCCAGTCTCTTCCTCCAACCTCCTCCCCTAACCCCTGCCGTTGTCCTCAGAAAAGGGGAGCACCCTCAACCCATCCCAGTACATCAAGTAATTCTAAATTCAACCAGTTCTGGCTTCCAGCAACTTCCTATTGATTGTAAGTAGATTATGTAATAGCTTAAATGCTATCTCACACTGCAGCATAATTTTACAACCAAGATCCACTCCTGGATGAAGGCAGCTTCACAGCTCCTTAAAAATATCCAATGGTGATTATTTCCTACCCATACCACAACTGGACCCACAAAAGCTGTGCTCAGCATTTTAGTTCATTAAAGCCTCAAAGCCTCTCATGGTCATCAAGAACAGCAAGGGATCATTCCATCCACCTTCGAGGTGTACTCAGCTCTTGGGTTCAACATAACAGCTGTTGAGCAGCTGCGAGGGAATCCTAAACTCTCGTTCCTGGCAGCCATGCTAAGGAGTGTAACATATCTGATTGAAATTGCAAAAGAAATTTGAGGAGACAGGATGCAATTACCTGAACTGGAAGGCAGCCAGCTCACCAGGGCTAAGTAGCAAGCATCTCAAACTGAAGAGCTTGCCTCCTGCACATTTATCCGATTACAGGGGACACTCAGTGCAGACAATAAGAGCCTGTGTAAGCCTGTGATCCTGGACCCACGTTACACCTCCCCTGAATGTTCTTGCTAAGATGATACAGGGATTCTGTTAAGGCTATTTGGAATCCAAGGCTCATATGCACCCAAATGATGAACCAGAAAAGACAAGGTAAAGGAACTCAATGCTGAACTAGGAAATTGCCCATCCTGAAACAGTTCAAGGAGCTAGAAAACAAACAGCACAAAGAGTCATAAGGCACTGTGCATTCTTCACTTATAGCATATAATAAATATATTATGATATATTAATAAGTCAGAGGTCCAAAAGATAAGCAACATCTGGATTCTAGTACTAGGTGTTAAGGCTTGCATTTTTATTTAAAAGTGCAGGGAAAGATTAAAGAAGGTGGTCCTAATCTTAGCTGTATCAGAGAGTCTTCTTGTGGTTTAATAGGATCATGAGGTTGGTAGGATCATCATCTTTTCATATGGTGTAGTTTGGAGGAGCCATATCCTCATAGGTTCCAGTGTTTGAAAATTTGGTTTCTAACTGATAGCACTGGAAGGTGTTGGTGCTGCAGTCTTTCTGGAGGAAGTGTGTTCCTGGTATGAACTTTGTGAATGTACAGTTTTGCCCTATGTTCACTTTGCCCTCTCTGCCTCTTGCTTGCAGTTGCTGATGTGATATTTTTAAATACATTTATTTTATTACATGTGTATAAAACAAACTACAGCAGGGAGAACCATGTGACAATCATGAGAATCATGCGTTCTATAAATGTTACATTCATAGTGGTTTGGCTGTTTGTGTTTGTCCAGCTTGAAGTAAATGTCTTTACTGTCTTGTTGGGTCTAAATTTCTGAATGAAGTTCAATATCCATCCTATCTCAACTCTAATAACTTAACTTCTTTATCTTGATCTAAAATGATCTTATTCCCTATCCAACTAAACTAAACTTTACAATCAAGTTTAGCTGATTACGTGTTCTGGCCTGCATGTGTGCTTGCTGCTATGCCTCCATGTCATAGTGAAGTATTCTGGAAACATAAGCCCAAATAATGTCTTTGTTCTGTGAATTGCTTTGGCCATGGTGTTTTAGCACAGCAACAGAAAAGTAACAAAGGCGTTGGATGGTATTCATTCTTACAACTCGCTCTGATTAAACCTCTAGGATACTTACTCTAAAGAGCAATTGCTACTTTTTTTCTTTTTGTTGTTTTGCTTTTAAATATCATGATATTTATTAGAGTTTCTAAGAGCTGTGGATTTTATGTTTATTAAAATGGGATGTGTGTTTATGAGAGCTAAAACGTGCTCTATTGCCTGTCTTTAGAGAAGTGAAGCATCATCTTTGTGGAAATGTGTTTAGTTGAAACCACTAACAAACATTTGTTACAAGAAGTTTACCAAGAGAGAATGTTATTTAATGTATGTTATCCAAGTGTATATGTGTATATGAGTGTTTGTGTGTATGAAGGCAGACGTCTGTGTAATTGTACTTTTGTTTTAATCTGAAAGTGATTACAGGGACCTTATGTCAACAGAGTTTGGGGCTTTGGAATTCCCTATTTGATTTCTTTATGAGGACTCCACCAAGTGCTGAAAGTATGGATGGGGAAAAAAGGACAATGCTAAGGTAAGAGATTCATTCTACTAAGCAATATTTAACCAAATGCTATAGTTTTGCAATGAAGTGATAAAATTCCTTTCACAAATGCCACCCAGTATTTCCATGAGAAGTCTAGAAGCTTTGTAGTCCTCTACCAAGTGTGGTCTGTGGACCTGCAGCCTTGGTGCTCCAGAGCAATTAAAAACCATGCTGCCTAATCCTGGCCTGCAGCACCAGAACCAGCATTCTTACTTCCAAGGTGTCTTGATGGGCTCTGCTTTGATTATTGAAGTTTTAAAGAGCCCTCACCCATATAAGTCATCTGCTTCCATTAGCAGAGCACCTTAAAATGCTTTAGTGCATTTAAAATGGAAAAAAAAAAAAAGGTGGACATAACACACACATGTATTTCCATGATCTTCAGCCTCTTTACTGAATATTTTCAGTTAATTTGTATATTGTATGTTTTCCAAGCAAATACTGAAATGAAGTGGGATTTTTCTTTTCTTAATTTTTTTAAATATTTCAAGGTCATATTTAAGGGTCACATTAAACTACACATACTTTCTTTGGGAACCAAGAGAACTCAATAAATTAGAGATCATTTAATTTCTGCCTTCAACTTCTCAACCAAAACAATTATTTCATTTACACTTAAGGATTTACATGTTTGTGATAAATGATCATGTTATGTAGGCCTACAGTGAGTTGTAATTTTACATAAACTTATTCCAGTTAGGTTCCTAATATCCATTTATATCTCAGTTTATAATGTATTCTCTACTTGAGAGTAATAAAACTGCATTTTGTTAACAAAATGACTGTAATTTGGTTTTGCTACTGAATCATATTAGCCTCATTATTCAAAATTAGTGAGGCTTTACCACATATGTCATGGGTGCAGACATTAGCCAGAAGGGTGTGGATACATCAACACTAGATGTGAGAGGTGGAGTTTGTTAGAGCTCAGATTGCCCAGAGGTGTGTGCAACATGCCTCCCTGGATCTCCTGGAGCATCTGGGCCATTCCAGGAGCTCCAGGCTTGGGCTTGAGAAGTGTGTCTGCCCTGGGCCTTTACACTCACTTCCATTTGTTTTCACTCCAACCTGTGTCTTGCTTGCTACAAGATCCTTTTAATTTCTCCAATTTTATTTTATTTTATGTATTATTTGATCATGCATTTCTATGTAGTTGCCCAAATATCTGGATCCCCTGTCTTCCAGCTGGGTGTTGCTGGTAGATGACATTGCAGGAGGGTAGTAGGCAAGATGAAGGGGAAGAAGCCATGGCGTTTCCTTCTTGCCCTATGCCTCCCTTGACAGGGCTGCATCTCCTCAGCTTTTCCAAGAAGTGTTTTGAAGTTATGTTGCACTTACCATTCTTTGTGATCCCAGTCCCTGGGTAGAACAACACTGCTTCCCCACCTCTCTCCCCAACTCTCTAGGACTGTTAATGTCTTTGGTATGTCCCAGTAGCCCCATTAGTTAACTATTCTTTCCATAAGGTTCATCATCAAAATGTGTGTGTGTGTGTGTGTGTGTGTGTGTGTGTGTGTGTGTGTGTGTGTGTGTCTGGGTGTCTCTGGATGCGTCTGTGTCTGTATATCTGTGGGGGTGGGGTGGGGATGTGTATCTGTGTCTGTGTATCTATGTGTGTGAGTATACGCGCCCATGCATGAGAACGCGTATGTGCTTGCTTGCATGCACCTGCGTGTGTTTGAGTAACCTTCCTGTGGGTCTGTTTGAGTATGCATGTGTGGGTCAGAGGACAGCTCAAGTACTGTTCTTCAGCAACTACTACCTTATTTCTTTGAGATAGTACCTCTCACATGTGGCTCACCCATTAATTTACTCTGGTTGGTCAGTAAACCCCAGCTCTATTCCCAGATCTGAGATTGCAAGCATGGAGCACCTTTTCCAGCTTTTTATCCGAGTGCTAGGAATCAAACTCCATTCTCATGCTTAAATAGCAAGCACTTTTGTCAATTAAATTTGCTCCTCTCCCAGCTGATCTGTCATCAAACTTTGTTATTAACTTTCTCAACATGTAGAATGACTTCTATTTCCATTGAAGAGCACTATTCTACGCAGAGGGGTAATAAAATACCACAAACTTTGTTTACAGTTACGTCTTTCACCTCCGATGACCATGAGAGCTTTCACTCTGGCTTACATCTTGCTACAGCTAAAACTTCAGAGTTGTTGCAAGTGTTAGGAAGCACAGCTCTGCTAAGCGTTACTGATGCAAAGGGTTATGACACTGATTGGCACCTTTCAGAAAACGTGCTATTGATAAACTGGGCAGTAAAGGAAAGAAGGAATGCCAGAGTACCAAGAGAAGGCACACATTTTATCACTCAAAAGGAAAAAGCAGGGAGTGTTGGGGCAGAGGAAGAAAAATTCCTTCTGAGGACAGGTCTGTGAGACAAACTTCAGAGTGAACTGTTGACCCATAGGACTGAGCTGGCAGTCTGAACTTCTACAAAGTTCACGAATGTTCTCTTCTGTGGACACTGCTGATATGTGGATCGCACTTGCAGGCTCGCGGATAACTGGGGTTTCTGGGTTTTTCTTGGCCTTGTGATTCACCTGGTTTATTTATCTATATAACACCTCGTCTCTGGGGACTGTGGTTTGTTAGTCTTGCTCACAGCCTATAAATTATGGTCTTGAAAATGTTATTGTAAGATAAATCTGGGAAATACCAACTAGATAAACTTCATGGCATTTGTATGAGTTTCCCATCGAGTTACACATTAAGACTCATAAAATGGTTTGCGTTGTTTTTTACTTTTGTTTTTCTATCGCGTTCCCTCCCTCTTTGACTTCCACAGATAGTGGGATTTTTGTTATACTGAATTTCTCACTATTATTTTTTAAAGTCAAGAAAGTTACCCTGAGCATGTGAATCTGCTTCATCCCTGGGTAAACAAGTAGTATGGTGAACCAGTATGATTTCACTGGTCCAACTGTAAGAGATGCATGTCTGCCCTCATTGTGATGACTGAGGTCAATAGAGGACAAATGACCTGCTGGAGTCTGGGTGACCAGAAGTCATGGAGCTGGGATTAAATGTCATCTCAGTTAGAGTCTGTTCTTGGGCCTAAATTCCAACTTCCTGGTGGTACCACTTCTCTTCTGTGTGGGAAATATGTTGCCTTGGTGCTGGAGGCAGCTTTTGCTCTTCTCTCTTCAGTGTCTCTCTGCTTATGACAACTTTATATCTCCCATGCAGGACATGATCCTCTCAGTATTGCCCTGCTCCCTTTCAGGCCTTCTAACACAGAAAAACATCTCTGCTTCTAAAGAGCATCAAGTTTAGAATTACTCAACCCAGGACCTGTGGCCTTCATGAGAGCCACACGCCTCTCAGTCTGGAGAAAACCCTAAAGGCGATACACCACACTGCCTGATTTTCTACCCTTAGGCAAAGCAGTACAATGCTTTCTCTTAACTTTTCCAATTAAAGCTAGATTTTCTTCATTGGATCCTTTGGGAGAATAGGCGAGGAGGAAAGCAGCCTTCCTCGGTGTTTTAGTAATGAGTTTCAGTGCTCTCTCTCTCTCTCTCTCTCTCTCTCTCTCTCTCTCTCTCTCTCTCTCTCTCTCTCTCTCTCTCTCTCTCTCTCTCTTTCTCTCTCTCTCTCTCTCTCTCTCTCTCTCTCTGTGTGTGTGTGTGTGTGTGTGTGTTATACAAGCCCATGGGGAATTGCTGGTTTATTTACCAAATATAAAGAGATCACTTTCTTGGTACTAGACAGGGTCCTGAAGATGCAAAGCTGAGCAAAAGTTGACACAGATGTTGTCCCTGTGGATCATATGATTTAATGAAAGAGATAATTTTAACTAATAAGCACAGCCATGGACGTATGATTGCGATTAGTGATCAGAGCTATGAATAAAAGGAACACGGGAGAAGTAACATTAGTAGAGTCATCAATGGCCTGGCTAGGTGAACCTATTTCATCTTTGGTGGAGTTACACTGCTTACCAATGTGAAAGCAGCTGATATTATTTAGCACTTGGTGTATGCAAGCCTCTTTCTGTGAGCCCTGTATATGCATCACCCTGCTGTATCAGCACAGCAGGCACACAAGGAGGCGCCATCGTGAAAGTTTAGTTTCTTCATTTGTGAACTGTGAGCAGCATTTCTATCTTGCCCTGTCCGTCACGGGTTCACTCTGAAACACTCCCAGAGGTTCACATTTTAAGTGCTTATTCCCTGGCTGGTACTGCTCTCCAGGATGTGTGGCTCCGCTGGGAGAAGTCACTCACCCAGCCAGGTCTCTGACAAAGATACCTGGATCTGGTTCTGCTCAGGCACTGACTGGTTCCTGGTCTGCTGTGCTGCAAGGATACTCTGTCACACATTTCCACAGCACAAACTCCACACTGCCTCCCTCACTGTGACGGACTAAGTCCTATGAAACAATGAGCCCAAATAAAGCTTGTTTTTCCCCTAAGTTGTTTCTGTCAAGTATCTTGTCATAGTGACTCCAATGTAACTAATACATTGCCCAGGGTGACCCACTTAGTGGGCAGTGGATGCTGAAACAAAGTCTATCTGACTCAAGTTCTCAAGTTTATAAGAACCATGATGGATTACTGTTCCAGGAGAACACGGCAGTTGTGGTGTATGGCAAGCCATAGCAGGTGCCTTCGTTTCATAGTTGGGTCTGGAGTAGAGAAATGACAGTGAGTAAAAACAAATAGAGGACTGCTCAATGGAAAAACTGGAAAAAAGTTTGTGGTGGATGACATAGGCCTCTGCTCTTCATCCTCTGGAATACATTTTGCCAGCAGCTTTGAGTGAATGTGGAAGGGACATCTCCTTCACCTTGTGTGGATAAACGGTGTGGAAGGGATAGAAACTAACACAAAGATCAGTTGTCACAAAGTTCCAACCAAATAAAGAGAAAGTCTGAATTGAATAAAGTGAAATTTAGTGTGAATGAAATAAAAATATTTCTTGTTGAGTTCAGAGCATGAGCCACACAAGTACAGAAGTGGAAAGATAAAAACCTAACATTTTTTATGTCAGAATTTTTATTTGTAGGAATCTCAAAATGAGATAACAAAGAAAAGGTGACATGCTAACACCTTAGTGAAATCTGTATTTTACTGTGACATATGTAGAATTTGGATACAAAGATGAAAACAAGGGCGGTAATTTATAATGTGTCTTTGGCTGGGCTGTCTACCCATGGGAGGAAATGGTTTATGGTCTCAGTGTTTGCTCACACAAACTTCCCTTATCACAGCCTGAAGTCTGTCTCCCATATTGCATTAATGTAGCATTAAAAGGTTGGTAAAAATAGGTCAAGGGGTTTACTCCCCTATAAAAGAGGCTTCAGGGAGCTTTTTTGTTCCTTTTGTCACGTGAGAACAAAGCATGAATGGCACTGTCACGAATAATATCTCCTCACTGGATACCACATCTGCTGCCTTGATTTTGGGTTTGCTAGTCTCCAGGAACAGTCAACACTGTGTGTGTGTGTGTGTGTGTGTGTGTATAATATTTTATATATACATATATACATGTAACGTATGTTTTATGAATTAAAGATTTTTATATTCTTATTTTATTGGAATTGAATTTTTTCAATGAATATTAAACATAAAATTATTTTATACTCAAATATTGTGTGTACTACAAATTTATTTGGTGCAAGGCATTTAGCTATAGCTTCACTATGTAGGTTAAGATAGTATTGTATAAAATTTTGTTACCATAAAGAAATGTTATACACACATCATCAAGTTGCTTAGAAAAGGGAAGCCATAGTGGGAGGAAGCTAAAGAAGACTCAATTTATGAACAATGAAACATGAGATGAAAAATAAAACAAGTTGATTTAGTTGTGTTAACATACATCACAAAGTGAGTGATGAGCTCTTCGGATGATTATGTGGAGTGTTGCATAACGCCACTGGGAACAGCAGGAATTAAGGTAGGGAGAATTCTGGAAAGCTGAAGGCACTTTAGTGTTATTTAACAGTTCCTTGAAAAACAATTAAGAAAAGGGAAGTGTAGAGAAAGGGAGAAGTTTTATGTAATGCTTTAAAAAGCAGATCAGAGGCCAGTCCAAATAGAAATCCAGCAGCACAAAGGATGGCATAACTGACCAGAGGATGACATAACTGCCAGGGCTCCCTCACGTGCATTTTAGTGTCTCTAGCAATATAAATTTTCATGTAGAAATTAAAGGAAGTTAACTCAGTAACTCTCTTGAACTCAACAGAACTAGGACTCAGCCATACAGAACAGACTCAAGGGCCGTTGTTGGCTCTGATTGTATAGGGCAGGTGAAACCAAAGAAGTTAAAATGGGAGGGAAGGAACAATGGGGCTCCCAAAAGATGGCATTTGCACAAGGAGAAATATTGGAGGTATCTATTAATGCTTTGTGCTGGAGACCTAAGTGATGTGGATGGAGCTACTGGACAGGAGAGGAAGTATAGTGTGGCAGTCTCTGGCTCCTCGTCATGGAAGGTCTTTAGTCATGGCAAACTTGCCCAAGACACCTTTGCAGAGGTGTTCTGCTAAGAAAATGCCATGTTGCTTACACTCTATTTTCACTTTCTTTTCTTGAGACAGCCTGTCTAGTCTCCGCTTTTAAAGGGAGAAATTATTAAAAACAAAGATAACATATATCAAGTAGTTAAAATAGCAGGGCTATCATAAAGACATAGGCATGTGACTGTATTAATAAAAGGCCTCTTTGCTGAATCTTCACATGTTTTCTCTCTTGTAGACTTCATACATAAGCATGATGCCTCACTGCATGCTAAGGGGAGCAAAGATCACCAAGCTTCTGATGCGAGAATTGGGATTGGAGGCTTTCGAGACATGATCTGATCCTTCAACCTCACAGACCAAGCCATGAAGGATAACCCTGAGTGCAACTTTACTTCTCAGAGTCATCTTCTCAGCTGCCACACCCCAACAGGTTCACTTTTCTACTTAGGGAGTGATTTTGTTGTCTACGTTCTTTACTGAGAACCCACTGTTATCACTATTGGAACAGCCCAGGGACCTATTGGATAAAGTATCTCAATGCTACCCTGTTGAGTTCTTATAGCAGGAGATCTCTCTTCCCTCCTCAACAACAACTGCTTCGTGGGTTAATTTCTTGTTCCTTGGCATCTTGTGGTACACTGCTTTATTAAGAGGAATTTACTCTTCAATTTTCTGTGGTTATTTCAAATTCCCAAGGTTATTGCTGTGCCTTGCTTTATAACAACAATTACACACTACTCCCGAAGGTTGTAAAAAGATTTGGAAATTTATTCTCAGCAGAGTCTTTGGGTTTCTCCAGCTTGCAACAGTATTAACTCACATTGGAAACCCCAGTGTGAGGTCTGAGATGTAGAGGAGAAAAGGGGGCTCAATAAGGGATCAGAGTCCTTTAAATGTCCTGACCTGGTCTCAACACACAGATGTGCTTTAAAATAGGGGGTTGTGGAGGCGGTAACAGTCCAAAAAACACTCTTTTTCTCTGGCAAAGAGCAGTTTTGTGTTTGCAGGGGAGCTCTTTTCTTTTCTTCAGCCTTTAATGACATAGTCACAAACCTCTCCTTGCAGAAGTGTTGATTTTAAATCCCAGTGTTTTCACAGGGAGTAACTGCTGAGATGCTTCTAATCTTCAGGGCTAGTTAGTAAAGGTTCTCTACCTTGTTTATCACAAGAGATTCTAGAAGTTTGCTTGGAGCAGCAGTTAGCGAAATCATATACCACCAAAGCAGAGTCTGGGAATACACGGAAGTAAAATTTCCAGCTTTTACAAAAGGGGAAAGTGGAGGCTAAGAGATGTGCGCACACTAAAAGTAAATTCCTACGTATTCTCTCAACACACACACACACACACACACACACACACACACACACACACACACACACAGAGAGAGAGAGGGGGGGGGGGGGGGGGAGGGAGAGAAGAGTAGAGGGAGAGGGAGAGACAGACAGAGACAGAAGGAGAGATAGAGAGAGAAAGAGAAAGACAGAGGGACAGAGACAGACACATGATATTTTTCACAGAGATGCACAGTGTATGGATTCACTTTTTCATTTTGTTCTTTTCAGGTTTATTATCTTTTATTCTGTTTGCCTTATTTAAGTCTCCAGCTTTGGTGCACAGATTAATTTTACTTGGTTAATAAAAAAAATCGGGACATGTAACCCTTACTTAAGATGACAGTCCAAAAAAAGACAACATTTTGAAGGACTCATGAGTAGCATATGCAGCAGACATGATAAAAAGGGACAGCTACAAATTGTAACCTGCATACTTTTTCCAGGCAATGGGATTGAGAAAAAAATTGTAAGTGACCAGAGTTAATAAGATTAAAAGGTTTTGTGTCTGTCTCAATAATTGTCACCAACGTCTAGTCTGCATTTAGTTATAAAATAGTAGAGTTATCTTTAAGTAGAAGTTGGTGTTTAATTGTTAATATGTTATAAAGACAACCATGTGATGTTTATAAATTTTTCTTGTCATTCTAGTGCGTGAATCTTCAAAAGTGAAAGCAGGTTGAGAAGTGTATATGACTGTTTCTTGACAGAATATAGCAGAAGACCTGGACAAATTTGAAACCTAGTTCTGATTTTATGACCAAAAATGTTAATTATATTCATTGGGCTAATTTTGTTTGAGAATTATATGTACATGGTATATGTCTCAATGTTAGTTTTCAACTGCAGAGACACAAATTTGAGACAGGCAGTGGGAAGGGAACTGGAGCACAATTTAGACATAGTGACAAAGGAAGATTCCAGATTAGAAGTTTATCTAAAAGTCTTGATATGTGCCTCAGGGGCTGTGCTGGGCACCACACTGACATCATATTTTCATGCATGTGTTTGACTGAAACTATCTGACTTTTGATATAGACAATCTTAGTCATGTTAGGAAACTACTGCAAGGTCTTACTGCTTGTAAATTGGTTCGAGGTTAGAAAATCCAGGTATAGCGGAACGCAAAGCCTAGTATTTCCCATTAGTTCACCTGGAATGTGCATCATTGAAAGATTTATACAAGATAAAATATAATCGTGGCTTTGAAGAGGGTGTGAGGGTAAATTGCTTGCTGTGCAAGCAGGAGATGCTGAGTTTGGATTTGGAGCACCCACATTAAGATCTGGATGCACAGACATGTACCTATTACCTAGCGCAGGGGAGGAGGATAATGGAAGAAAGATCCCCAAAACAGAGCTCACTGGCAAACCAGACTACTTCACAGTGAAGCCCAACTTCAGCAAGAGACACTCTCAAAATTAGATCAAAAGTGATAGGAAAAGACACATGTCATCAACTCTGGGCTCCATGTACAAACACAGGGGCACATGAACCAACACATATCTGTCCATACAAAACTATACAATGTATACTGTGTGTTTAAAATGCTATTGATTTCCCTGATATAAAAAAATTAATTTTATGAAGACCATCTAATCTGATTAGTCTAAAAGACCTCGGTTAAGCTTCATTCTAAACCAAGTTATTATTGATTTCATAGGGCAATACACCATAGTGATATAGAGCAGGCTTTGAAATTCATCCCCGTGGTTTTGAATACTATTACAGCTAAATACTGAATGCACTCAGGCAAGCTTGAAATTTTGTATTTCTTTTTCTATTGTTTAAATGACTTTTCTTTATTCATAATTGCCCTACACACTATATATATCATGAAAATTGGGGAACACCCCCTGTTTCCTCAACTCTCCAATATTCCTCTCAACACATCACCTTCCTAAGTACATGTCCTCTTTGTACCCTTCTTCTTTGATTTTTTTTTATAACTACTTTACTCCTGCCCATATGTTCATGAGTGTGGGGTTAACTACTAGAGCATGGGAAAGACATTTGTGGCCACAGGCTAAAAAATTATGATTATTCACCCTGCAGCATCTTTAGTAAGGCCTGAGGCCTAGAGAGCACAGAACACATCTGAGTTCATCTCTCTGGATATCTAGAAAAGCTCTGGTACTTCCATCCCATGTTCTGTAACAATCTGTGTTACAGTGGCCCATTCATCTTCAGTCTAGTTGTTACTCTCACTTCCTATAGTATTTTTTTTTTCTTATGAGTTCTGTGTGAATAAGAAGCTATCTTGTGTATCTCCAATACTACTAATAAAAATGAAAACAAGGGCCTCTGAATATCAGGCCAAACTGTTTTGAGAACATATTCTTTCTAAACTTAATAGTTTGAATAAGGAATACGCTTATAAGCTCATAATTTGACTCTTTGCTCATGAATGGCACTATTAGGGGTGGATTTGTTGGAAGAAATGTGTAACTGAGTGTGGGCTTTGAGGTTTCAGAAAGCCAATCTAGTCCCAGTGACTCTCTCTCCCTGCTGCCTGAGGATCCGGGTGTTGTATTCTCGGCTCCTCTCCAGTACCATGTCTGCTGGTGTGTCACCATGCTTCCCACAATGCTGATAATAACTAAGCCTATGAAACTGTCAGCCACTCCCAATTAAATGGTTTTCTTTATAAGAGTTGCTGTGGGCATGGTGTCTGTTCACAGCAGCAGAGCACTGACTATGACAGCGATTCACGGTAATGATGCCAAATATCAAGGCAGACACAGGCTGTTTTGGAAAGCAAATTCTACTCTTCATAGACATGAATGATATGAAACAGAAGTAAATTTATGACTGTTCAGAATAAGTAATAGAGCCCAACTCTATAATGGCTGATGATGCCAGCTTGGTTAAACTTGTCCTAACAATCCAGAGTTGCTTCATCCTATTGTCACTCTCCACCTCCATACTTAGACAAGTGGAACTCAGGAGGGTTGGTCATCCCAGAGAATATATACAATTCTGTCCTTGGTTGAACCCTGGTGCTCAAGACTTTAGGTGCTTAATAGGGTCACTTCAGAATTTAAATTGTTGCAATTCCAAGCAATAATCAGCATTTGCCTTTAAGAATATTGATAAGCATATGTTAATAAATCAAAATGTGGTCACAGAATGAAAACAGAAATTAAGAGGCAGCCTAACAACAAAATAGGAAGATGTTTTAATTACTTGTAATTTATAAGGTACTGGGTTTCTTCAAACACTCATTATATCAGTGTAACTAGTAATCAAAGACAGTGGTATATCCACCAGAAAACGGAATGGGGAATGGAGGACATCAAGGACTATGTACCGTTACTCCAAGATGTGCTCCCTCAGTAAGTAGTGCCTTGCAAAGAACAGTAGCACTAATTTAATACTGTTAAATTGATAGGTGCAGGATAGAAAGAGAAAGGCACCTCAAAAGTGGTTTGACTTTAAGGGGTTTTGATGTCATTATTTCTGGGTATTTGTGAACTTGAATTTAAATGAACTTTCTTGGCCAGCCTGCATTCACGCAGTTCCCACCCAAGCCTTGTCCAAGGTGCTGATCCATTCACACCACATCTGGTGTGCACTATCAGGTTTGAGTACTCAAAACAGGCTCACTGAGACTCCTACTTCTTTCTACACGTGAAAATGAAAAAAAGAAGTGTAACATACTGCAATCTGCCTCCTCTCTCCTTTCATTATTAGGTAGTCTTGTCTGCTAAGATTTTGTTTGTAGAATTTCACCACCTGAGTTTGAACTCTGGTAACATTCTCTGTCTGTCCCTCTTTCTCTGTCTCCCTGTCTGCCTGTTTCCCTATCTCCTTGTCTATCTGTTTCTCTCTCTCTCTCTCTCTCTCTCTCTCTCTCTCTCTCTCTCTCTCTCTCTCTCGTAGAAAATTAGGTAAAAAGGAAAAGATTAGATTATTGGGATGAAGAATAGTGGAATGAGGAGATTCCATAGACATTATTTATAGTGTAATTCCCATTTGAAACCTAGAAATATTAGGAAGCTCTAAATATTTTTGTTTAATTTACTTTCATTTAAACATAAATAGTTACAGGGTAAGCACATGGAACATAAATATACAAGTTAAAAAGAATGCTCTATAAGATACTATCGCATATTATTGTTATATTACAGTATTCTGATAGTTTAGAATATATGCATAATCACTTTAGATCAGTGCACACAACATGCCCAGTCTTATAAACATATGCATATATATGTACACATGCATATATATACAGTTATGAATTTATTTGAATATATAGAATATTATATTATAACTAATGTGTAATATATGAGAGAGAAGCAGTGTTTTACAGTTAGTACTAAAATCTGACTTATACATTATTAAGTGAATATTTGATCATTTACTTATTGAGTTTTATCAAGCATTGAGTTAAAAATACAGATTACAAACCTCCCCTTAGTAATATGAAGTATATTTACCAGTACCAAGTGCAGATATTATTAATAAAGTACCAAGTGACTTTCTTAATCTGGTGATTCTCTTGACCAGCTGAAACTGGAAACATTGCACAGTTAGGTCATCCTTTGGTAACTATTTGACTCCCTTTGGGTCTTGACAACCCAAGTGTGGCCTTTGAATTAGTGGTGTCCGTGTCACCAGAGAGACTGTAAGGACTATGGAATCTCAGATCACATTCTCACTTCCTGAATTAAGATTTATAGTTTAACAAAATTCTAAGTGATTCTTATGTATGCTAAGTTTTCAGACAAATTAGTCTAAGTCATTTCAATCTACTCTTGATTACAGCCAGAGATCTCTTGCATGAAACATTTTCTATTTGTCCTATCTGGTTATTTAATATAGAGCTATAACTCCCATTCCTGAGGGTTTCTACATCTTTGGGTTTGGGCTATGAATAAACACTGATGTTTAGAGCTCACATTTCCAGGGGTACTAACAAAGTTGAGTTTCAGTTCATACCTACAGTGATAACTTTCAAGATCAAAAGGCATCTTATGGGTCCTCATTTTTACATTTAAAAAATCAATGTGAAACATACCACAATAATCAGTTTTTAAGTTGCAGTTTTGTGGTGTTAAATGCCATCACATTGTAGTAGAATAAATCTCCAGAATGTTTTATGGGGCAGAGCTAAATCTCTATCTCTACTATACAATCTTCCCTTTCTCCTCAACTCTTTGTGTTGTTAATGAAGTAAGCTGCCTGTGAGGAGGCCTCTGGAATTCTGGTACTGGGCTAGGGGTAACTTCCAAACATTGTGGTATTGGTGATGCCTTGATTTGTAGTCTGGTGAGACGTTATATCACATGTAAAATGCCATTTAAAGCAAGTACCATTGACTTCATTTGCTATGCCATCATAGAAAACAAATATGTTATTGCCATGAAATATAAAACCTATGAATATATATTATCCTTAATAACTTTATTAACATCTTATGTCATTGAGATGGTTGTCGGATAATGATAAAGAGGTATATAATAGCCATAGCCAATGTTATAGGGGAATCTTGTTTTATTATCATTGTTGATGTTATTAACCCATGACCTCTTGTCAGATGTGTTACAAATAATTACAGTCATCCTGAAATTTCACATGCTATTCAGATATCATAACATTCACTCACTTTGGGTGAAATGTTAATTTTGAGAAACTGAATGTGTTTGCTTTTGTAGTAAATAAAATCATGGTCTCTGATAAACTGTTCTTTATTCAGTGATCTTTATTTTTGTTCTCCAGAGACATGAAGCAGCTTGACTCCATTTGACTTTGCAAACTTTTGGCAAATGCAGACACAGGATCATAAAATTTAAATATGAATCAACGATTATTTCTTTATCTCCATCTCTTAGGGTTAGTTTTTGAGAAACTTTATTAATCCCTCACAGAATATTTACAGAAAATTGGCCCCAGTTTCATTAACATCTAATATCCTTCATAAATATCCTCATCTAGTTTTACAAGTCATTTAATGTTACTTTATGAAGTATACCATGTACCTGAAGGCTGATTCTTGTAGCACACATTTTCAATGTTTTTTTCTCTCGAGGACGTTCGTTATGAAAGGTATTTTTGCTCCTTGTACACGTGAGAAAGTGAGTGCCCATGCAGTCTAGAAAGTCTTCCTGGATACCTTCAAATGCTATGGTTCATAAAATCATACCCCTCTTTCTTTTAAAGAGACAGATGAACTATATGCAGTTTATGCTAAATGTAATTACAATGTGTATTTGGAACAATGCAGACTCTGTTGTTAAAAAAAGAAAATGACCACCAAGGTCCTGAGTTCGATTCCCACCAACCACATGGTGGCTCATAACCATCTATAATGAGATCTGGTGTCTCTTCTGGCCTGCAGGCCCGCATATGAACAGAATACTGTATAAATAATAAATAAATAAATAAATCTTTTTTTATAAAGAAAATACTCACTCATATTTTCTTTGGTAGTAGAAAATAGGCTCATTAACAGTTTAATTGGAAAAAGCATGTTCCAGTGGAACCTGAGATGTGAGGTAAAACTACACTCATTATAGAATGTTGCTATTGATGAAATTAAAGAAAATTCCTATGAGGTAGAGGAGATTTATTAAAGTTTTTTAAGTTAAAAGGAATTTGAGAGAGATTAACATCTTAATAATACTCCAATAGCTCATGACTAGGAGGTGTTAGGTAAACATAGCCCTGGGCTATATCCAAAGAGACCCGTTTTCCTGGTTTAGCTCTAATTTATTTGTCTGTCTGTTTGTTTGTTTGTTTTTGTTTTGATGTTTGTAGAATAGTTCTCTGTTGTCCTTTTCTATCTGTTCACACTCATAGAACCATGTGAAAATTATTTTACTGAGTTAGTCAAAATGGCACCTCAAACACTTGAAACTCTCCATGAAATAATAGCAGAGAGGAACCAGAAGAGATCTCATAAAACATGGAGCAAACATCTCATCCCTGTGGGTGCTTAATAAAAATGTAATGGAACAGAATGGCTCACTTCATAGTGAAGACTTAAATTATATTACTTTCTTGACTACATATGCATGTAGAAGTGAATCCTTTGAGTCTCTATTTTTGTTGAGATATATGGTTACAAGCCTTTGTTCTGTTTATTTTCTTTTAACCAACTGATAGAAGAAGAGAGAGAACACTTTTCTATTAGTCTACTGTATTGGTTATTTTTTTGTTGCTGTGATAAAGCACTATGACCAAAATGACTTACGGGGTTTATTTGGGCTTACAGCTGCAGACAGGTCATCCATAATGGTGGGGAAAGCATGGCAGCATGCAGCTTGAACAGGAAACTGAGATATTACAGCTTCACCTGAAAATATGACAGGAGGGGTGAGGAGACAGGAAGTGGGCTGAGGTTATGGATCCCCAATTCCCATTTCTAGTGAAATATTTCCTCCAGTAAGGCTACACCAACTCCTCACATAGATTCACCAACCAGAGTCCAGTTTTCAGATACCTGAGACTGTGTAAAACAATTCTCATACAAAGCACCTCACACACCATGAGACAAATGAAATAAAGAATGTAGAGTGAATGACTGTGACCGTGCTAGTGTGATTTCTCCAGGAAAATAGAGATGTAGGACTTTTGGGTGTTAGTAAATGTACAATTTAGAAAAACTAAAGAGAACCAATTATTCTCAACTCAAAGAAAATTATTGCAAGGAATCATAAATCTCTTGTATTTTTAGCATAAATCCAGAAATACAAAAATAACAACGCTGCACATTTAACTTACTGGCAATACCAATTTAAAAATTTTAAACACCGGTAGCTTTTTCTCAATATAAAATATTTATCTAATGAAGCTACTTAAGGAAATTTAGGACAATTAACAAATGAAGAAAATTAATACCAGTATTTTAATCACTTGAGATGAAATCATCATGTTAAGCATATTTCTTAGCAGAAATTACAATAATGGATTTTACAAGATAATTCAACACAAATTGGTTGTATATGAAAGTAAATAATTAATCACACAGACCTTTTCCTCTTTCTGAAGCTTATCTTTCCCACAGCTGGCCTACTATACACCTAGATTGGAACTTTGACGGGAATAAGCAAGCACAGATGCCATCTTGAAAGGACTGCTATAAAAGCAATCCTACCACCTTGTAATCTGGCTGCATTAACTCTTCCATTTGTCTGTTCTGAGAGATAATCCAGTTGATAGTGGAGCAAAGCTTTTACATGGTCTTTAACCTTTAATGTTGGATAAAAAAATTAATAATGCATTTCAAGGCATGGATTGTGTTGATAAATATTTCAAGCACCATGAATCTATCATGACTGAGATTCCCGACTCAGTGGAAATAGATAGCAAACCTGAAACATCCACTATCATCTTTGGGAAAGATGACGAAGAAACAACAGTGTTTCTCCAGTTACTCTCTTTGCCTAATTTCAAGTTTCCTCATTTTTCTAGGTCAAAGTTGTTTTGCATATTTGAAAGAGGAATTCAATTCTTCTAAAGTGATCTCAGTCTGAGAATTTTTCATGATGAACCATATTAGATAAGGGGTTTTACCTGGATTCCATAGACGCTAGTGATCAATTGCGTTTCCTTCAACCTTTTCACCAAGCCCATAGGGCATCACTGCAACATTTGTGCCTCTTTCTAATCTGTAAATTACTCAAGGTTTACCTTTAATCACTCTTATCTTAAGCTAAACATATGCATGTATGTGCCCTATAGATACACATATATACACATTCATAAATAAATGAATATTTTTCAGGTACCATTTTTTTATTGTGGTGGGTGTGGGTGTGTATCAGTAAGGCACATTTCCTGTTTGCTTATTGACCAGTCATTCATGGTATAGTATGCTATCTTAAGTCTTTGAGATGAAAAGATGTGTAGAATAAAACAGGAAAAAAAATATAATTGTGCAATGCAGCTTCCAAAATGTTTGTGTAACGCATTCAAACCAACACTTAGATCTAGCCACCATGGCACTTCCTAGCAACTTAATTTACCAAAACAATGGGCAGGGAAGTCATCTAATGTCCCATAAGTGTAGCCTAAAGCAAGCCAATCAGACTTTCTTTTCTGAAATTCAGGTATGTATTTATTTCAACTATGATAGCATGTTCTTAGGATTATGAAATATATTCCAACTTGAGCATGAATAAGAGAGGAGAAAATATTCCAGAGAATCAGAAATGATAGGAACCTTTGACTTGTAAATATCTCAGCTCCAAACATCAGTGCTTTCCTCAGTAATCATGCCCTTGGGTTTTGTGAGACAGTCAGTTCATCTTAACACGTAAGTGCACATACACACACCTCATTATTTGTTAAAACTTCTTTGAAACCAGTTTTCTGCTTGCAACCAAAAATAAGTTAGGCAGGAATTAAATCTGACTTTTAATGATGACTATGGAATGTGGTTTGGTGTTTGTAGATATTGAAAGCAATCAGGACCTCCAGTTGTTAAAAAATATATATAGGTTTGTTAGAAAAGTAGTAAAACTTTTAGGAAAATAATGTCAAACATTAATCCATTTATAATGTTTTGTGGCTTAAAAGAAACCACTTAAAATCTTCACTCTAGCCCTAGAGGTTCTAGATAATTATTTTCAATATAGAGTATAGCTCAATGGCTTAAGGATGCTAAGTGGATCTAACTGACACTGCCTGTGCCTGAAATAGAGGGAAACTCAAAACACAGTAAATATGTGACACTTATCTATGTATAATGATGGACCGCATTGCCTCTCTGAGGACACTGTGCTTAAAGGGCTTAATGGTTGGTCACTGGGTTTGTGAAATAATATGTCAGAATTTAAAAATAATAATTAAATTAAAAAAATAATTTTGTGATAAATATGTATTTATAAGCCAACCACCAAGTAGTAAATAGGAATAAAGTGAAAAATACAGAAGTAAATGTGTGTTTCCAGTTATTTGGCATATGTTCTCAGAAGAATGAAAAAAATTAACAAAACATTTAAGGCCACATAGAGTGTTAAATGAGCAAAGCAGCTAGAAACAAGCAAACCAAATTATCCTATTCAAACAGATAATAAGCTAATAAGCATAAATTCTGATGCACCCAGTAAAACTTTCCAAAATGGCATAAGCTGATCATTGCACATTGTGCCCGTCTGTAATGCGGAGTTGGACGGGAAGTATTTGCACCCGTGCTGTGAACCCAAATGTTCACTCACTTACCTTGCTTTTCATAAGGAAGGAGTGAACATCTGTGTGCACGGCAGAGGGCAGGTAGGGCATTTTTGGCAATGTTACTTTGGCTCTCAGCATCCATGTGAGTTTTGTTGAGGCCTCCTTTTTGGTGTCTGGCCCTCTTGTGACTCAACCAGCCATTCACTTGTTTATCTGAAGCATGAAAGAAATATGTAGAAAAAACTTGAAATGTCTTATGGGTCCTTAATTATTCCACGAGAAAAAGGTTACTGTCAGAATGAAGAGCAACAGAGGAGTGAGGATGAAAAATAAATAGGAAACACACACACACACACATCACACACACACACACACACACACACACACACACACACACACCACCAAAACAAAAAAAAAAAAGAAAAGAAAATGAGCTACGGAATATTACAAGATTTAGGCTATATTCCAAGCAGCAAAAATAACAGTGAGATACAGAATTGGGTATTGTTGCTCCCAAAATAAAACAAATAACAACAAAACTGCATTAGAAACTTTGTGTGCCTATATGGTGTTTGTGTGTGGACTGTAATTTAGATCAGGAATGTCCACAGTGGGTCAGGCATCAAAGACTGTTGTGTGTGTGCTCTTTTGTCTGCAATCAAATTAGCCCACATTGTACATAGGCTTTGCCTGTGATGATTTATAGCACTGAAGTATACTCCCAAAGGGCCCATCACACTGGCTGCTGATGGCTAGGATCAGGTAGAGAAGGCAGTGTGAGAGGATCTCTATTTGCAAATACAGAGAGTCTCTGAGTAGGTATATCTTTAATGGAAGGTTATTTCCATTTAAGATGTTTCTCTGAAATCAAATTCTATATATATTTGAAACTGATGCCTTAATAAATACTAAAAGGTAAAATTGAGAGTTTTTAAAAAGTGTAATTTATTAGGGCCCTAGGGGACATGCGACGTAGCATAACTATAAAATAACTGTCAGTCAGAATTAATTCATTCCCTTCGCTTTGTAATACCTTGCAATTATCAGCATCGGTAGTGTATTACAGACAGAAAGGGAAATCTTGTTTGGTGACATGCCGTGCCATGACATGTCATGCCATGCTGTTCCTCATATTGTCCTTCTTAAGATGCCAATATAAAAGGGGCCTTCTGGCACAGACTTGATCATAAAGTCAAATAATGGTGTGCAACAGAGTGGGTTCAAGATCGTCTTAGCAACTTGGTGAGACTCTGTCTCAAAATAGACAGGCAGTAGTTCAGTGTGGCAGGGCCCTTGACTAGCGTGGGTGGGGTGCTTAGTAGAATCCTCAGTAACAGATTTGAGGGTGTTCGTTTTAGGATACATATACCCTACCTCATATTGCTGTTAGTAAGCTCTTGTTACCCTAATGGACTGTATACATTTTTAATTATTATTTTAAAATAGATTTACTTCCTGTTATTTCATGCAAGTAGGAGCTTTGTCTGTGTGTATGTCTGTGTCCCACATGCGTGCCTTATGTCTGAGGAAGTCAGAAGAGGGCATTGGGTCTCCCTGAAACTGGAATTCCAGATCATTGCAAGGTGCTGTGGTAGAGCTTGAGTCCTCTGTAAGATCAAGTACTCTTAACCAGGGTGCCATCTGTATTCCTTCTTAGATCATGAGAAAAAGAAAAAGAACTTTCTTCCTTAAGTTGTTGTTTTTTTTTTCCCTGAGACATATGTGGTGATAGCTACAGGAAGAGTACTAATACAAGGATGTAAGGTGTTATTTTATCTCTTTTAAATAATATGTTTGTGATATGCTTGTGTTGGAATATGTGCCCGTGTGTACTGGGGCCAACAGCATCCAGAAAAGGACACTGGACCCCTGGGAGCTGGAATTATATAAGTAATTGTGAAATACCTTATATAGATGCTGGGAATTGAACTTGGGCACCCTAGAAGAGCTCTCAATCACTGAAACACACATCCAGCGAATTTAGTTCTTAGCCAGTAACTATTGATATCTTGTCTTGAACTTTGTACCTACCCATTCGTCTGTGTGATCATATGTATTTATGAGCATCCAGAGGGAAGAAACTAATGTTTTTTCACAGTTGCAAAGGCCTACTGAATTGAGCAGATGCTCAATGGAGCCTTAGCACTTGGCTGCACTAAGCACATAGCATTTAGTTGTACCATTTTCAAGGGTAAAATACAGATAAGCTTTATAAGCTTTATTAAAAATGAAACACTACATTGAGCTTTGGATTGTGATCAGACCATTTTGGGGAGAGTCTTTGTTCCCAGGAGAAATATGGTGTAGTTGATCCTTTTATAAAGAACAGACTATGCTCTATATATGCACAACATTCTGAAAGAATAAAGGTTTTAAATTATAAACTTACTAATTCTCTAAGTAGGATGGGCAGTGTGTGCTTCATACTTATTCTTAGGAGTTCTAAAATTTCTCCATGCCTCTAATTCTATATTTGCTTATGACTATAACACCAGTGGCATGCCTAAAATGTCCAAGGGGTACTAATTTCTTGAATAAAATTAAGTCATTCAAAGACCTCAGATCACTTACTCATCTGCACTAGGGATAAATAAAGCATTGCCCTCAACTTTATAGTAGCTAACACCCATATCAGAAGACATATACACATATATTCTAAAGAAAATTAATGGCGATTCATATACATATTGGAGGCAGAAGAGTAAGAGGATTAGACACCAAGCAGTTAGGTAACCACATCATATTTTTCAGGGCTAATTCTAAGTTAGAGCCATATTTTTCTATATCTGAGTAATGTAAATAAAATCTATATCTATGTGACTTTAATGCAGGTGATGTTCTTTGCCTCCCAAGAAATGCTGTCACTGTGCAAGATGGGGTAACTTTCCTCAACAAGAAGATCTATTGGGTTGCAAAGTCATCACTGGTCTAGGAACCTATTGGAAAATGAAGCTGTGATGGTTAATGAAGACAGGACATCCAGTTCTTGCAGTATTTAGCAAGGCTGCTGTGAAACTGATGTACCACCAATAAGGTTCTAAGCAAGGAAAAGTGTAAAGGCAGTAAGAGAAAAAACAGGGAAGTTGAGATGGCCCCTGACTTTGAGATTAATGTTCTAATTATGCAGTATAGTGTGTGTGTGAGTGTGTGTGTGTATGTGTGTGTGTGTGTGTGTGTGTGTGTGTGTGTGAGAGAGAGAGAGAGAGAGAGAGAGAGAGAGAGAGAGAGAGAGAGAGAGAGAGAGAGAGACAGAGACAGAGACAGAGACAGAGAGACAGAGAGAGAGAGAGGGAGACAGAGACAGAGAGAGACAGAGAGAGAGACAGATAGATAGACAGATGGAGACACAGAGACAGAGCAGCAACAGAAAAAGACATAGAGACAGAGACACAGACAGAGAGGTAGAGGTAAGAGCACAAGTACATGACTAAATGAATGAAAAGATGGTCACTTCAAGTAAAACTATTTTCTATTTTTTTTAATCGAACCTCCTTAGAATTTCTTTTTTTAAAAATTTTATTAATTTATTCATATTACATCTCAATTGTTAGCCCTTCCCCTGTTTCCTCCCATTCTTCCCTCCCTCCCACTTCCCCCCTTCTCCCCTCCCCTATGTCTGTGATTGAGGGAGACCTCCTCCCCCTATGTATGCTCTTAGAATATCGAGTTTCTTCTTGGTAACTTGCTATCCTTCCTCTGAGTGCCACCAGGCCTCCCCATCCAGGGGACGTGGTCAGAAAAGGGGCACCAGAGTTTGTGTGAGAGTCAGATCTCACTTTCCACTCAATGGTGGAGAATATCATGTTCGTCGGCTAGGTCCTGGTAGGGGTTCGAAGCTTCCTACCTATATTCTCCTTGGCTGGTGCCTTAGTTTGAGGAGGACCCGAGGACCCAGATCTGCCAGCTATCCCACTCCTTGGAATATACCCAGAAAATGCCCTACCACACAACAGGGACATATGCTCAACCATGTTCATAGCTGCTTTATACATAATAGCCAGAACATGGAAACAGCCTAAGTGTCCCTCAGTAGAAGAATGGACTAAGAAACTGTGGTACATTTACACTATGGAATACTACTCAGCTATTAAAAACAAGGAATTCCCGAAATTTGTGGACAAATGGATTGATCTAGAAATGATCATAATGAGTGAGTTCACCCAGAAGCAAAAAGAGACAAACGGTATATACTCACTTATATCAAGACACTAGTCCAAGGGATATGTACCATGAAAAACTTTACTTACCAAAAAAGTGGGTCAGAAGAGAGGACATCCTATTGAGACTCTAGGCAAGAGTAGCATGGGAGAATGGGGAAATAGTAGGACCCACAGGGTCCTGGAAACCTACAATAAGAACTTTATAACCTCCTTAGAATTTCAAAAGAAAAATATTGCTAGGACAAGAAATAGGCCTGGAAAAGTTAAGTGGTCCCGAGACATCTAGGAAGTGACAGACTGGACCGTACTTCCTCTCTCCCCTCCCTTCCATCTCCTGATGTTAGGTTGCTGTGCTTACTGCTGCAAGGAAGTACAGAAGTGGAGCATTGTATTGTAACAGGGCACGCAGGAAGTACTGGGACAGTCAAGGACGACTTCCTGCAAAATAAATTATTAAGATTTGAGATGACTTGTCCAGGAATGGAAGGAGGCAATTGCATCGTGTGGAGTTTTGAGGCCAGACAGCTCAAACTCCACCTTCGTCACGGACACATTTCAGCTGTGGGACCTTGGTGAGTTAATTAACTTCTAACCTTTTTTGTAGCTCAGGTGTCTCATCTGTGACGCGTAGATGACTGTTGGGCTTAGATCCAGAAGGCATCTAGAAAAGCCCCTGGCAACCTTTCACTTTTAGTAATGGATGACATCTTTGTTACTGTGTAAAGGAGAGCAGCTCAAGGAAGGGTTTGTTCATTCTCCAAGCTGGGATTTTAGTATTTGCTGAAAGTCTCCATGAAGCCTAGACAAATACTGTCTATAACATCTTAGTACATGGTCTAATCTGGGCTCCACAGGAACACCACAGAACGGTGCGGAGCTAGGCCTGCTACCCCCCAAGCCACTGATCCCTCTTAGTGACACTAAACCTGAGACATTATGTACCACCTGCTGTGGTGCAATCTGAGCGACACCACAGCACCTGTGAAGCATTCTTGCCAAAACTGTTTACTCCAAGCCTAATGAAGCTTTTTAGCGGCACTTTACAGCCTCCTGCCCACACAGTAAACACAGGGGATGGACGGGCACATGAATGACACTTTGAGAGAACAATTAGCCACATGAAAAGTGTGGAGCTTTCCTCAGGATAATTAACCTAGTGTAACCAGAGAAGTTAAGAAAATGAACAATTAAAGTACGAATATTTGAAAATACAACTGGACGAGCCATAGTTAAGAAACAGGACATTCTGATGGCAGCGATGTCCCCCTTTTTTCACATAACACTTGTAGAAAGACATCTTGGAGAATCACTAAACGTTGCGTTGTATCAAGAGGAGCTGTTAATGTTACTAAGTTTACAAGAAGTGTGTAATGATGTAGCACAAGCTTCCTTTCTCTAAAAAAGGGAAAGCTCATATGAAAATATATATTTTGATTTTGATTTTTTTTAATTATTTTTTTCTCGAGAGAACCATGTTGGTCAAAGTAAAATTGATTCAGGATTTGAGAAGCAATTGAGGCTATTTTAGAATGAATTTCATCCTGTCCCCTCCTGGTGACCCCACAGAATCCCACTGAGGTGTTCCATGGACCTTTATGTGCTGCAGCAGCAGCAGCAGCATCTTATCTGCAAATGCATTTGATGTGAGAATCTCAAGTGTTTCGCCTGTGGAGAAGCTTATCTGAGTGTAAAAACCAGAAGAGAGATAAGGAAAATAGGAGGAAGACCAGATGTGACACACTGGGTGGGGAGGCTGGCTGGAGAAGTGCGGGGCCAAAAATAAACCGTAAACCCTAAATGTTAGCCAGTAGGACAAGAGTAAGGGGGGTGGGGCATGAGGGAAAGTAAACTAAGTAACAGGAAAGAACTGAGGAGCTCAACTATAGGTTTCTAACACTTGCGATCTGCAAGAGAATCAGAATTTACAGAGATAGAAAACAAGACCAAATGCACACCATAGGCAAAGGGCAGCCATCTGTGTGCTCCATTTAACACTGTACTATGAAATACATACTATCTTAACTACCGAAAAACTCAGGGACAGGGTGGTTAAAGTAGTTGGTCCAAGGTTTCCAGTTTTCCAGAATATGTCAAGGATGGAACTCCAGGTAGTTTGACTCCAGACTTAAAGTCAGCTTTGCCACCCTAGGATCCATTGTAGCTCATAACCCACAGCTAGGCTATATAACAAATTGTGGTTCAAATTTGAATGCACATTTAATTTTATGTATCTAACCCTCATGAGCCATCAGGTTGTATATAACAGTCTACACTTCCTAGGGCAAAGTAAAAGTTGGACACAATGTCACACTGCTGACTAATAAAAGTTTAGTTTCATTAGGAGAAATAGCTTCCATATTCATAGAACCATGGAGTGCTCAGGTCTGTATGGATTCAGAAGGCATTTTTAATTAATTAATTTACCTTTACATACACATTTATATTATTACACATATGTACAATAAACTACATATGGCAAGAAGAATGACAGAACAATCAGGAACTATATACGTGTTACATTCATAGTGTTTTGCCTATTTGAATTTGGCAACCTTGAAGAAAACATCATTTCTATCTTGGTAAGTCCAAAATTCCGAATGTAAATCAATATCCATCATATCTAATCTTCATCACCTTAAAACATCTATCAGACCTAAAAATGTCTCGTTTTGTTTTGTTTTGTTTTTGTTTTTTGAGACAGGGTTTCTCTGTGTAACAGCTCTAGCTGTTCTGGAGCTCGCTCCATAGACCAGGCTGGCCTCAAACTCATAGAGATCTGCCTGCCTCTGCCTCCCAAGTGCTGGGATTAAAGGTGTGTGTCACCATCACCCAGCCCCTAAAAACGTCTTAACCTTTCTAAAGCTAAGCTCAATTGTAAAACTAAACTATCTGGTCTCCAACCCCAGCAGAGACTTGAGAAGGAATAAAATTAATTACCTGAGTAAACAGGAAGTTCTGGTTGGCAGCTTCCATAATGAAAAAAAAAAAAAAAATGACAGAGACAGTTTGCTGCCTGAACAGTTGCCCAAAACTCTCTATAACGTTGAAGCATCATCTTCAGCCATCTGGCAGAGTATATCTGACAGAGATATTTCTGTGGTAGGAACTATTGAGGACTTGCTTACCCTGTCTTGGCAGAGTTTGGCTGTCTACTCTGCCTGCATCCAACCTTGCTGATTCTTAAGCAGAATTCTGTCTGTGGCCCAAACGAAGACATTTTGCCCAGAAGCTGTTTTGCCACATTTGAAGCCATCTTTGTAAGGAGGTCCTTTGATGCTCGTCATCTTCTTTGAGGTAGGCTGGGTGTTGGCAGGAGTTAAACTGTCTTATTGACAAAGAATCTTTAAAATAATAACATCGCCTTTAAATGCCATATTCTGTAGGTCTCTGAGGTTTTTTAAGACCTTATTTACCTATTTTACCCTATCTAACTATAGAAATATATCTATCCATTAAACCTAGGATGTATTTTCTTGTGATAAAATAAACTAGTAATTGACATGACCATGATTCGACCAACTAACAATAAACTTGTATGACTTAATTATCCTAAACAGCTTAGTATAGCACTTTCAAAGTATTACAGGTAAACATTGTATTATAGTTGAGTTGTAAGCCTTGAACTCATTGGCACAGGAGAGAATTTCCTGAACAGAACACCAACACTCAGGCTCTAAGGTCAACAATTAATAAATGGGACCTCATGAAACTGAAAATCTTCTGTCAGGCAAAAGCCACTATCAACAGAAAAAAAAAAAAAAAAAAAAAAAAAACAACCTACAGAGTAGAAGATCTTCACCAGACCTACATCTGGTGACAAAGGGCCAATATCCAAAATATATAAAGAAGAAACTAAACACTGCCAAATCAAATAACCCAATTAAAAATGGGATACAGAGCTAAACAGAGAATTCTCAACAGAGGAATATCGAACGACAGAGAAACACTTAAAGAAATGTTCAACATCTCTGGTCATCAGGAAAATGCAAGTAAAAATGACTCTGGGATTCCATCTTACATCTACCCAAAATGGCCAAGATACAAAACTCAAATGACAGCACATGCTGGCAAGGATGAGGAGGAAGGGAACCTCCTCCATTGCTGGTGGGAGTCCAAACTTGTACAACCAATTTGAAAATCAATCTGGTGCTTTCTCAGGAAATTGGGAATAATTCTATCTCAAGACCCAGCCATACCACTCATTGGGAATAAACCCAAGAGATGCTCCACCACACAAGGACATTTGATTAACTATGTTCATAGCAGCTTTATTCATAATAGCCAGAATCTGGAAACAACCTAGATGTCTCTCAACTGAAGAATGGATAAAGAAACTCTGGTATATTTACACTGTGGAATATTATTCAGCTATTGAAAACAAGTAAATCTTGAAATTTGCAAGTAAATGGATGGAACTAGAAAGGATCATCCTGAGTGAGGTAGCCCAGACCCAGAAAGACTCATATGGTACACGCTCACTCCTAAACAGATATTGGCCACATAATACAGGTTAACCTACAATACAGAGACTGATGCATCAACCAAGAACCATGCATGATATGGACCTAGGCCCTCTGCTCAGATGCAGTAGACAGGTAGCACAGTCTCCTTGGGGGTCCCTACTCCCCATATTGTGAGACTCTGGTCCCCCAGTGTTGATCACTTCCACCTGGCAGGGCAGCCTTGCCAGGTCACAGAGGAACAGGATACAGGTAGTACAGATGTGACTTGATAGGCTGAGATCAGGTGTTAGGGGAGGAGGGCTTCCTTTTCTGAGGGTTAGGGGAGGGATGATGATGGGAAGGAGGAAGCAGGGTGGGATCAGGAGGGAGGGTGGGATTGGGAGGCAACGAGAGAGGGGCTACCAATGTGTAAAAAAGTCAAGCTGCAGAACAAGCAGGTAACTGATATTGCTAATCCTGTTACATGGGAATAGCTCTGAGACTAGCTGAGACATGAAAGTCTATGCAAAGACAATGCTTCTTGTTGGTTACAGAATCCTTGTGACTTATTATTAGATGCCATTCTTCATAGGCATGAATGAAGATTTACAGATGTTTTTCTTCTGCTCATACAAAGAGCAGAGAAACAGCCTTAATCATTCTATGCATTACACACACCTCATACATTTATAATTTTAGGACTGTATAAGCTCTGAGAAATTATGTTTTCAGAACAAAAGAAGTGGATCAGACCTGACAGGAATCATTCCTCTCAGCATGCTGGTTGCTGGCATCTTGCATCCTTCATGTTCCAGCACCAAGAGTTTCAGTTGCTGTTCCTCATCAGAACAAGACAGCTCACAGGACAGCTTCGAAAAAAGCTTCCAAGTCCCATTGATCCAGCATTTCAGACTGTCCCACACAGGACTTCTATTAAGCCTGGAATTTCTCAACATTTAGAAACTGGACCACAAATGCTATTCCTAGCTTGTTTAACTATTCTCCCCAATTTTATTTGGGCCCCTTCAAAGGTATTATTCATCTCAAATCAGCTGGAAGAAACCTTAAGAGAACAATGCCCCATTTCCATTAAGGAGGTTTGGGTTGGTGTTTGGTTGCTGTCTTGGGCTATAGATGTTTATTTTTGTTGAGAATTTGTTATAAGTTATTATTGGTCTTTTGCAGAGAGAAAACAAGGTTGTACTCAAGGATATCTCTTTTTTCCTTTTTCTTTCTTAGCTATGGAGATAGGGGTTGAAAAGAAAGAAAGTAAAAATAGAAATACATAGGGATAGTAGGACAAAAAGGAAGTTTATTGAATCTACTCCTCAACTTAAGCCCTCAATTTTTACTCACAAGGTTATTTTTAATTCATTGGTATTGAATTTTGTATATTGATGCAAAATAAGTTTAATTTGGATACATTAGTATAGAATTCAATTTTAAGATTATTTTCCACACACATTATATATATATATTTCTACTCTTATATGTGGTATTGTACCCAGTGGACATTTCTTGAAACCTGCTCTTTCATCAAACAAGGTAACTGCAGCAGAGCGACTTACTTGAGCTGTCATGGAAAGCCAAAATAATCTGATTTTTCTCATAAGTTTCATGTGACTTGTGTTTTGTCAAAGCAGTGAGAAAAGTAATTAATACACAAGGTGGAGAAGATTTATATGATGGTGGTGATGTAGTAAGTGGGGCAACCATGCTAAACTGTCCTCAGAAATGTGGTTAAAGTGGTCCATGTTGTGTCAGATGTATCGTAGTAAAAACAAATACCCTAGCAACAAGAATATAAGAAAAATCAAGGGACAGTGAAGCTTTACGTAATATTAATAGCTGAACCAGAGTATAGGACAAGACTTTCGGTTTGGTTTTGGGTACAACTAGCAGTATTGTAGGAGGATTCCGTGGAGAGACTGTTTTTGGAGTCTATCTACTATTGGGAATACTCACCAAAAATAGAATACAAATTGTATCAGCTTGAATATTAATATTAAATTTTGTTAAGTGCCATTCCAGACATGTGAAGAGGCATATCCACATACACCATCAAATCACATGTATTTCAAATTCCTATATACCCCTCAAACCTCTTCTTATAATATTCAAAATCCTTCATAGAAAAGCAGAAACTTTTGTGGTTTCTTGCTCCAGGTTAAGACATTTCAACCTACTCTGAACCTTTGTTCACATACTGCTCTCACCTTAATATATTTTAAATTATGTATTGAAGTGCTTGCTTTAGTTATTATATTCAGAGCATAGCAACTTTCATCTCTAGATTTCTAATACTTAGAATATTATACTTGTAGAAAATTTCCTAGTAAGGTAATTGAATGAATTAATGAGACTGGGCATCAGCAGGCATTTTTTTTTTTTTTTTTTTTTTTTTTTTTTTTTTTTTGAGTCTGGCTCTGGTCCTCCCTCTATAACTCATGCCCCTTAGATTAACCCATCACTGTCAGTGGGAATTGTGTATGACATCTAATAAACCAAACACCCTGCTCTGTCTTCACATGGTGCTGCCTTTAAATATGTAAAAATGTCACAAAAGACAGTCTGCCCTTCTAGAAGACAATGATGAAGTGCATAATTAATGATTCAATTTTCTTTAACACAACAGTATTCTTTCTGTAGTGAGTAAATGGAGATCATACGCTATGTACAGAAAATGGGCAGTGTCTCCAGCTCTTTCTCTCTGCTGTCTCCTCTCCTCTGGTTCACTCTGGAGGGAACAAAGACCTTGCCTTTCTTTCTCCTTCCTTCCTTGCTTCCTTCCTTCCTTCCTTCACTCCCTCCTTTCCGCCTTACCTTCCTTTTTCTTTTTTCTTTGAGGCAGATTAATACATTACTGTGGCTAGAGAGGCATTAGGTACTAAGGAATAACTTATTACCATTAGACTATTGAATGGGCATAGAGTCGAACTGCTTCCTAATGATTTATAGTTATATCCATGGATGGGCTGATTTCTCAACCCACATCAGAGAAGGTTTTTTTTTTTTAATCTCCCAGTGGATGGTGATTACCAAAGACTCCCAAATGGCCATCGTGTAGCGAATAAGAAACTGTGGACCACTCAGCTCTCGTGGGGATGTTCATATCACATCCCCTCTTCCTTAGGTTCAGGAATCATCATGGAAGTTGGAGATGAAAGATTGGAAGAGCCAAAGGAACTGATGGCTTCAGGGAAATAGCATTTTCCTGACACAGAGGGCTATTGTATATATGAAACTCACAACACTTGTGACACCATTTAGAGGTCTTGTACAAGCTCAAGTCAGGCAAAAATACCTCAGTAACAAGAGGGAGGATGGGCATGAAGCTCCACCCCTAGCTAAGGGGCTGTTGACTGTTAATAGTGGCTAGGAGAGGAAAAGTCAGGTCTGCCATAGTTCTTGATGGTCTACAAATTGTTCTTGATGGTTTGGGGGGTATTTTTGTTGTTATTTTCTTTTTTTTTTTTTTTTTTTTTTTTTTTTTTTTTTTTTTATTAATTTATTCTTGTTACATCTCAATGTTTATCCCATCCCTTGTATCCTCCCATTCCTCCCCCCCCCCCATTTTCCCATTATTCCCCTCCCCTATGACTGTTCCTGAGGGGGATTACGTCCCCCTATATATTCTCATAGGGTATCAAGTCTCTTCTTGGCTACTTGCTGTCCTTCCTCTGAGTGCCACCAGGTCTCCCCCTCCAGGGGACATGGTCAAATGTGAGGCACCAGAGTACGTGAGAAAGTCGTATCACACTCTCCACTCAACTGTGGAGAATATTCTGACCATTGGCTAGATCTGGGAAGGGGTTTAAAGTTTACCTCCTGTATTGTCCTTGGCTGGTGCCTTAGTTTGAGCGGGACCCCTGGGCCCAAATCTGCCTAGCATATTGTTCTACTTGTAGATTTCTAGGACCCTCTGGATCCTTTTATTTTGTTGTTATTTTCTTTTGTTTCATTTTTAAGGGATACAAAGTTTGGTGATTACGGAAGGGAGTGTTGGTCTAGGAGGGATGAGGAGAGGGGAGTGAATATGATCAAGTGTATATTGTATAAATTCCCAAATAACACATTAGCCACATACAAGATATTATCAAACTCTGTCCTACATAGTGTATTTTACTACCAAATCATTCTTTAAGATCTTGGCTTTTTATGTTATCTATCTAGGGAGAACTGTGCAGTTTCTGATTTGCAGAACCTGTCCTCACATGCTATTGTTACTTTGTGTATGTGCCATTGATTGGGAGGTTAGCAGATGTGCTATGAGGTAGAAAAAACAGAGGTTGTTTGTTCTTCCAGATAGCCTTCAAAGCTTGCAGTATTTGTGCTTTTATCACTGAAGGTAAAAAGTAAAATGTAGCTATAAATAATATGAAAATAGAAAAAAAGTTCCCTAGACTTGCCAGTGGCTAATAAACAAATTCTGTCTGCATCATTTTATCCACTCAGCACCTCAAATGGAGAGGGTCTTAGTTTTTGTTCTTGGATAGATTGGATAACAGAAGGGAGGGGTAGAAACCAAAGATAGTGTGAAAGAGACTGTGGCAAAGAGAAAACGATATTGGAACCAATCAGAAAAGGTTTGGTTCTCATGTCCCTGTGAGCTTGTCTGACTTCTATCTTTTCTCTCTCCCTTTTGCCACCTTCCCCTTCCCTCCTTTCCTTCCTTCCTTCCTTCTTTCTTTTCTCCCTTGGTGCTTTCCTTCTTTTCTTTTGGTTCTGGATTACTGAGCAACTTTTTACATGCCATTATGCCACTTGTATAATAAATTAAATATATTAAATATATTAAATGTGAGCCAGAGTTTAGGTCTTAGTTTTTTCCTCTTTACATTTTGAGACAAGATCTAAGGATGAGGACAAGAATGGCCTCTAATCTTCTACCCCCCACCTCCACTTTCCAGAGTGTTGGGATCACTGTGTGTGTGCACCATCGCCCACCATACCTTGCTCTAGCTTTAAATTTTGTGACTGTGTGGCTATAGGAAAGGGATCCTTGCACATTTCATAAACTTTGGGTGAGAATTTTTGCTTGAAAGACAGATGTCTAGGAAGTGACAGCTCTGGTGAGAAGGAGGAATGCCACGTGTACCTCAAAGGTCTCTGGGCATGCTGCCTCGGGAAGACAGCAGGTGTGTTGGCCTTTCTCAGGCAGGAGCAACCTTAACAGAAGAGGAGGGGCTGAGAGACAGAGAAACATATTTCAGGGACTTAAATAATTAGGAACACAAAACCGGATCCATTTACATTAAGTCTTCTTAAAAAGACAAAATAAAGTCACCCACCATAGCTGAAATGAAAGACTATCAGGCAGTCCTTTGATTCAGCATTCAGCATATAAGCTGGAAGGATAAATGCAATTAAACTGTCAATAGAGCTCAGCTTACATTTGGCCTTTCAGTATATCCCTGCCTGTGCAGCCTCCCTCTGCGACACTGATTGGGTATTGTTAACCTTTATCTATTGCATGTTTACATTTCCCTATTAGGGCCAAACATCAATATCAGGCTTTTTAGAAAGGACAGAGGCAAGCAACAAAGAGACACCGGGAAAAGGTCAAAAAATTCTGAGTTGAGGGGTGCCAGTCTTAGCCTGGCCTGGATGATGCTCTGGTTATTAAAACAAGGTCAAGGCCCAGAGGCTTGCAAACGTGGTGTCTGTATTTTGAGAAGAGGGAATACAGGCAGCAGTTAGCTGCAGCCAGCAGCAGCACCTAGCCATGGGAATCCAGGGGACATTAGCAGGCAGGCATGGGTACTCTAGGAGGTAGTGGGCACAGTGTGGGATGGACAGGCCGTTCCTGGAAAGAGGGTGAGGTAAGCAGGGCCCATCACTGCCTTGCAGGTTACTTGCTCAAACTCTATCCTACTTAGTATATTTTACTACCAAATCTTTCTTTAAAATCATGCTTTGCTGTGTTCTGCAAGGTTGGAATGCACGATTTCACTCCTAAGGACAGGGACTCGGATCACAGGATTCATACCTTAGAGAGGTAAAGCTACTGTTGAGATTCTTGATTTTGAAACCTCATAGCAGCCTTTGAGAAGCCTGCCCAAAGCCTTCCATTTTGAAAAACCTCTACTGGGTACAATGAAAATAAAATTCAAGTTGTCAAGTGTTAAGGCAAAATGTAATGCGGCTCTGATTCTGTTAGTGATCTTTCTTTTCTTTCATTCCACCCATCATCCCTCTATTAAAGTTCATGCTTCTGAGGGCTTCTTGTATTAAACAGCTGATCTTTGGGTAGGTGTTAGCTGTGAGGGGCTGTTAACCTTTCCAAGCTTCTGCTTCGGCTTGCTAATGCTCATCCCACCCTAATACTAACCCTTGAGACTACTCATTCAGATTCTGGTAGGCCTTGGATTGGGTCCCTTTTGTCTCCCACAGAGTCCTATATTCCTAATTATAATACTGAAGCACCGGCATGCTGCCAGATGGGGAAGATGCAGATGAAAATTGGAGATTAGAACATAAAAAAACCGCGTCGGCAGGTCCTGATTTGGATGGTCAACTTTCCTTCTGCCTTCCCAGACACGCAAGGAAGGCATAGACCCTGAGAACTCTGAGGAGATCATGGAGGGAACCACTTGAAATTTACTGTGTGGGCATTGCCTAGAAGTATAAATAAGGACCTGTGACAACTCCTTGGAAGATGCTGGGAAGTTTCTTAGAGTCCATGTCATGCAGGGCCCCAGCCTGTTCGATCTTTACATTTGAGAAAGACTGTGTGAAGGCAGCAGCAGCAGCTGGAATGCCCGTTATCTTGGCTGGACATTGGCCGAGACAAACCTGTCCTAACGCACAAGTCCATCTCCTGTTGATACAGTAGACTTCCTTTAGGAATTAGGATGTAATCTGTTCATGGGTGACTCATACCTGCACACAAGCTAATAGTCAGCCAAACAAGCAAATCTTAAAAGACACAGACAGTTCACTGGGTCTTGAGCAAGGGTAACAGTTCCTATAGCAGGCCATCAGCAATTTTGGTGAAACAGATTCACACTGATCCTCATTTTCTTTATCTATATAGTGAAAGCGATGACTTTGCCCTGTCACAGATGCTATTATTTTCTAAATCTCATGTAATAAAAAAGAAATTTTACAAAGGAAATGCTGAATACAGCTTTTTAAAGGCATTAACAGATACCAATACGTAACTGTCCTTGAACTAATCATTTTACTGACTGCAGAATTGAAACAATACCAGGTGATTTTAAAATGTTCCTTTTCCTCACTTGGCATCATTGGGAGAGTAGCATGGCTTTGTTTAATGATCTTTGTCAAGCTGTCTGCTGACACCCCTGATTAGTTAGAGTCTTTGTACAATACCAGGCCTCCCTGTGTCTGGTCATGCCATACCCAGCTGGGTGTGCCTTCGAGAATGAAATGAGTCTAGTAGGTGGAAGGCTGCCTCTCTGCCCACCTGTGCCTGTGCAAGAAGTGTACACTGAACATTTGGCAGAGAGATCCAGATTTTAACTGCTCCATCCCCAGATCTCCTAGGTGTGCTCTTACTTGCCAGACAATTGTTTTGAACTGTGCTCAGTCACATTGTAGTGAGTCCGTCGTTTGTTGACTGGCCTCCATCAGCAGAGGACACCAGGCTTGTAGACAGGAAAAAGAAAGAATAGAAAAGGAAAGAAAAAAGAAAAATCTCTCTCGCAAGGCCTCCCTTATATAGACAAAATCCTAACCCATCTCATGGCTGCATATTTCAAGTTGGCAAGGATGTGCTACAGCTTGGTGACAGGTTTCTTCTTGATCGAAGGAGGAATAAAGGAGACTTTTATGGGTGTTCTTATTAATAACTGATTTTGTACTTAAATGTCTCAGAAATAGGTGGGTGGAAGATGCTTGTGACTTTGGAGACTACAGAAAGGCCTGATTTCTAAATGTTCTTTGAGTCCTAAAAAGCTGTGTTTGCTCTCCTTTCAGTTGTGTCACAGTCTCTGATTAAAATGCAAACACCTCCCAAGGCAGAAGTAGTTTAAGGTGTACTGGTGATTAGTGTTTAGTGATAAGATCATTTTTTCTTCTTCCCCTAGAGAGCAGCTTGCTATTAGCTTTATTAGAAATCTTGTTCATATCAGGACTATGAAAAAGAGAAAAAGAACAGAGCAGAAATGGAGACTTGTAGAAGAAAGTGCAATGAGAATATTGATGGAGTGCCCTGGGGTAATGCTAAAAGGAAGGCCATTACTTAGTGTTTCTTGCTCAGGTTATATTAAACGCCAGACACCTCGCTGATGATCTATCCATTCATCCTTCCATTCACCTAGAATATCTGAGTTATATTGATTCCTGAGATCTCATTTGAGAAAAACCGATTTTCCTGTCCCGGAAGAGAATGGTTTCTTGGTTAGGGTCATCTATGGAGACAGCAATAATAAAAATGGAAATACCAAATGGCTAGACATGAAAACATACATACAGGTAACATTATACAGAATGAGCAGATTGTATTTATGTATTTTGGAACCTATATGTGTAGCCATATAGCATGTAACAATAATTAATGAAAAAAGAGGCCATGAATTTGAAAGTCAGCAAAGGAAGAATATATGGGAGGGTTTAGGAGGAAGAGAGGAATGGGAGAAATTATATTATATTATAATTTCAAAAATGAAACAATTGGAAATAATTATCAATATGGTAGGCGGATCCATGAGAATACATGGATTGGATGCCATGACCCACAGCTACGGAAAACTTAGGGAGATTTATATTATTTTATTTCATTTACTTTTTGCATAAGTCCTACATAATAAAGTTCAAACACTTTTTTTTTTTTTACAAATAAAGGAAGCAAGTTCAGTGAAGATAGTGTTCATGAGTATTAGAACAAGAAGAACAAATTACTCTTCTTTATCAGCAAAGTTCCTATGTGTGCCACTGAAGTGATTCAGAGAGCCAGCAGTGTTGAGAGTCCAGATGTGAGCCTGACTGAGCACACAGTGGATCTCTTCATATTCTCCTATGTGAGGATGGAGAGAGAACAGCTGTGTGTCTGATGTCCTGGGAGGATAAGCTTTGAAGTGTGTGGTGATCACTCTGGAGTCCTAATGACAGTCATGGAAGGGAACACATACAGAGTGCATATCAGGCAGCTTCTGTGCTGTGGTCTTTAAACAAAGGCCACAGAAAAATCACATTTTCAAAATGTCACAGATTCCCTAACCACTCTTCCTCTGGTAAGAGCTGTGCTATTTTCCTTCCTTCACAAAACAGATTGCCTGATTGGGGTTGCCTCCCTCCTTCGCACATCTTCTTAGCTAAAGAGGCCTTGGGAGCTGCCCTTTTAAAGCCCTCTAGACATGATTGGAAGGAGACATCATTTTCATCTGTTACCCAGAAGACGTGGGTTTGATAATGGGTTAAATAATGTGTGCCTGCCCCATGTGCCACTCTGAGGTGGGCAAGGGAGTCTGTATATTAACAAGGTTTTGCTGAGTTTAGGAGATTTTCCCCCAGACATTTTAGGCATAGCACTTCTCTCTGGACTGTCAAGAATTAAGTCTCGAGAGGACAAAGAACACAGAATTGCTGTTAAGAGGATTTGTGGGTCTTAAGGAAAGAAAACCTGACCTTCCCTCCTCTTGGGATTTAGGGGAGTCTCATCTTTGTAAGTCGCCCTACCCTGATTGGTGTGAAGGAAGTGGGACCTTTAAGGCAGTTCCCACTGACAGTGGCTGTTGGTTGCTGTACTGGTCTTTATGGCTGATTTAGGGCGTGTGTGTGTGTGTGTGTGTGTGTGTGTGTGTGTGTGTGTGTGTGTGCATGCGTGCACGCGCGCGTGTGTAACTCCAAATCTATCAGTTTGCCAAAGGCACATTTTATAAATCACAAACAAATAAACAGAGGAGTTTCATCCAGCGAGCTGAGCAAGCAGAGTCCAAGCTTTAGCGCAGGTCTCCGGAGGTGATAGAAGCGGCTGCATGTGTGAAGAGCTATGACCCACCCTGATCATTGCAGGTGTAAATACTGCTCAAGGAAAGGATATTGGTTTAGATCAATTTTGTCTGTCCTTATGCCCCTTGACTTTTTTTATGTTATTCAAATTTTGTAAACAGCAGGAATGGGAATATGGGATTTGTTTGGGTACTCCCCGAGCCTGACAGAATCCTCTTGATCTTGGGCACAACTAATAGCTGTCATAAATCATGGAAGGTAAGTTTTTATTGGAGAACTAATTAAAGGTCAGGGTTAAGGTGTCTTCATGAAGTTATAGGAAGCACATTTCTGCTCCTTTTGCCTGCCTGATATGGTTAAGCTGAATGTTACAATTTGCCTAGCATTTTTGTCAGAAGTAAGATTATGGACCAATCTTGGACAATACAAAAGCTTGTGGTAAGGGGTCAGCATGCATGCGGACATCCATGAGGCAAATGGCTGCAATAAAATCACTCCCTCTGATGTCTACCGTATCCACTTTTCTTAGTTCACAAAGCCGCAATATAATCAGCACCAAAACTCGCCATTGCCAGGGTGTTTGAGAAGTGTTAAAAAGCAAAGACTAAGAGGTACACAGTCATTTTGTGAAGCCAGTCCCAGGCACACGTGCTTGAGGAGACAAGATAACAGGAATTGGCAATTTGGTCAGAGAGAAGGGAATAGGATATACTGAGGATAAACCATGGATGAAGCACTTGCCCCTTTCTCTTGATCTAACAAAAACATCTTGCTGGAGTGTTTACTACCAGATTCATCTCCTAATGCAGAATTAGAAAACAAGAAGCTTCCCAGGTTAAGTCAATGTTTGCAAAATCCCTGAGCACAAATACACTCTGATTCATAATGCATTGAATTTATATAGCTCTTTTATTTTGAAGTACCAGATGCAGGAACCAGGGTTTTTCTTTAATCCTTACTCTTCACTACTGAGATGAGGTCACTACCAGTGACTACAGTATAGAAAACCAAGCCAGCCAAAGAGTTTAAGGAGCTATGCTTGTCCCCAACAACACAGCAAAGTCAACTGTTTGGGGTTCAAGGAATGCAACCTTCCTGGACCATCTGCCTTTGGCTTTAGGAAACACTGAGGTTCAAGCCTCAAAAGAGATGAATGGTAGGACTTTCTTCTGTCCTATTATGCTTTCCAATATATGAACAACAAAAATTTCAAGTATTACTTTATGTCCTAGTTTACTTTTTATTGCTGTAATAAACACTGCGATCAAAAGCAACTTGTGGGGGTGGGTGAGAGATCCAAGATGGTGGTACCAATCACACGCTGCTTCTGATTAGCAGGACAATCAGGACTGCAGAGAGACCTAAAGACCAAACTGAGAGCTACAAAACACCAGTGCTGCTGATTCCCAGAACAAAAGAACTGGGCATTGACATTTGATCAGTACTGACAGGATTTATTCTTCTCAACATGCTGGACACTGACATCCTGTATCCTTCATTTTCCAGTACCGACTACTTCAGTTGCTGCTCCTCATCAGAACAAGACAGCTCCCAGGACAGCTTCAAAGAAAGCTTTCAAGCCCAATTGGTCCAGCATTTCAGACTGTCCCACACAGGACTTCTATTAAACCTGGAATTTCTCAACATTTAGAAACTGGACCACAAATGCTATTCCTAGCTGGTTTAACCATTTCCCCAATTTTATTTGGGCCCCTTCAAAGGTATTATTCATTCCAAATCAGTTGGAAGAAACCTTAAGAGAATGACACACCATTTCCTTTAAGGGGGGTCATGCAGGTTTTTGGTTGCTTTCTTGGGCTATAGAGGGTTATTTTCAATGGGTATTGGTTATAAGTTATTATTAGTCTTATTTAAAAAGAAAACAAGGCTGGACTTAGGGATGTATCTCTTTTCCTTTATCTTCCATACTTAGGTTTGGAGATAGGGGTTGAAAAGAAAGAATGGGAAATATAAAAATATATAGGGAAGACAGAACAAGAAGTATATTAGTGAATCTACTCCTCATCTTAATTGTCACTCACAAGATTATTTTTAATTCACTGGCATAGAATTTTGTATATAGAAGCAAAATAAGTTTAATTTTAGATAGAGTGGTATAAAATTCAAATTAAGGATTATTCTTCACACACACTATATATGTACACACACACACACACAAATATATTTCTACTCCAATATATGGTATTTATTATATTGTATCTCAATTATAGTACAATGTTTACTTTCAATACTTTGAAAGTGCTATTGCAGGCGGTTTATGATAAATAAGTTATACAAGTTAACTGTTAGTTGATCAAATCATGGTCATATCAATTACTAGTCTATTTTTATCACAAGGATATACATCTTAGGTGCAACAGATAGATATGATTCTATAGAAAGATACGTTAAAATAGTTAGATTAGGTATTCAAAAACCTCAGAGGCATACAGAATATGGCATTTTAAAATGTTTTTTATTATTTTAAAGTTTCATTGATAATGAGACAGGTTAACTCTTGGCAACACCCAGCCTACCTCAAAGAGGATGATGAGCATCAAAGAACTTCCTTATGGATATGGTTTCAAATGTGGCAAGCTAGCCACTGGACAAAATGTCCTCATTTCCACCACAGACAGAATATCAGTAATGTCAGAGAAGTGGGGCCTGACAGTATTATGTTGAAAAGCCTCTTCTAGGTAAACAGCATAAGCAGACATGCATATAAAACTACAGATTAACTTAATATCATATTTAGTGTGGCCATTTTACAATGAGTAAAAATTCAAAATGAGGGGAATAGCGAACAATTGGAGCCTGTTTTGAGGAAACTGAAGCACAGCAACACCGTGAATGCCAATAACATGACGTTGTTCGATAAGATAGGAAACATATCGAGTGAAATATGAAGAAAGCGACGTCATGCATCACTAGAGCTATTGCAGAGAGTATCGGGGAGGAAATATATCAATTTGCCTATATTTATTTTGGGAGAGTATTATGCATAGCTTTGACTTTCTTTCATTGATTTTCTATAATCTCATTTTTCAACCTTCATACCAGTCACACCCTAAGTACAAAAACCAAAGTGGAAGAAAACATCAGATAAATCAAATAGGAATATGAGCAAGGGAGAGAGAGAGAGAGAGAGAGAGAGAGAGAGAGAGAGAGAGAGAGAGAGAGAGGGAGAAATGTTAAGCAAATGAAGAAAATGAGGCATTTGACTTCTTGTTTTTAAAGCTTGTTTTGCATATTTATTTATTGAATGATACTCAGTTGATCACTCTGCTCTGTATGCTGCTTATACCAGTGTCTCACAGCAAACTGGGCTTTATGTGGAATCTAGCTCTGAACTTCCCAACACTCTGTGTCCTAGTGAAGCAGGTAAACAGAGAGGGGTCCAGATATACCCATGGTTTGTTGCTTCCTCTACCACAAATAACAGAGTTGGCTGGGTTCTGAAGGAGTCGGAGAAGATTAGGTAATGGGAAAGTCACAATTTTATCTGACTGGAGTGTGTTCTGGTGCATTGCATGCAGCGTGTAGACAGAATGAAGGCAGGCAGGCATGGCAGGTACTATTAAAACACTCATTGTGCTGTTATTGTTATGGGCTGAGTGGAGGAGTGCTGTGGATATGGCTCAACTTGTTAGAGCACTTGCTCTCAAGCTTCAGGACTTGAGTTCAAATCCTGTAACTGGCAGAGCCAATTGTTGTATGGGCAGAGACAGGAGGATCGTTGGGTTGGCTGGCTGTCAGCCTAGATCCAGGTTCCATGAGAGGCTCTGCCTCAAGGGAATACATGGATGGATGGTGATAGAGCGGGACACCTGCTGTCCTCCCCCAGCTTCTGTAGACTCACAGGCAGGTGTAACTGTACATGCATATGAACCTATACATATATATGAGTGTACACAACACACATAAAACAGGAAATAAATAAGAAAGAAAAGTGCTAATGTTGCAACCAGGCTGTCAGAAAAGAAGATAATCTTAAGAGGCACCATGTTTCTCAATCTGACCATCCGAGGATTGAAACAATGGACCCCATAGAAATGGAGTTTTTTTTATCCCCAGGATTGTCATGCTGGGAGAAGGAAAGGCAGTAGCCAGATGGGGAGATTATTTCCTGGAAAAAGATTTCATTTCTAAGAATTTGCCAGACCACCTGACAGGATGAGAGTAAAACCCAGTAATAATGGGTCACTGACACACCATGACTGGGAAAGCTTTGAGGCGTACATCCTTGGCCCTCTATTTGAACTTTGCCTTACTTCAGGACCATGAAGATGGCTGGAAGCCTGTGCTAGATCCCTGTGTTCCCCATCCCAATTTGGTCAAGCTGAATAAACATTTTTCTCTTTCCCATTTTTAATTTGGTGCTTTAAGTTGGATTATTGACTTGGACCTGACTTAGAGCATAGTTTGGGACCCCCAAGTTCAAGACCATAGTCTATAGTTGCAGGAGAGATGGGAACAGACTAAAGTTTGTGCTTTTCAACTCCAGGTCTGATTTGTCATCAAAGCTGGCGGTGTCTATTCTGCCCACACTTGAAACTATGGCTGTCATTAAAGATTAACAATGCTTTGGGCCCACAGGCCAGTGTTCTTCCTGGTCTCACAAACACTGTGATTAATGATAGAAACACTGGCAGTCTAGCCATCTGTTAGTTCACTGTCCTCTGACCACATCCGACCTTGCATATAATAAACCATCTTAGCCCACTTTTAGTACTAGCCTTCATTAGAAGCAAAGAAACAAAAGCTAAAGATACTACATAACCAAAAAAAGTGATGGGTTTGGCGTCACATACCAAAGATCCTATTTAAGATCTCATGCTTTAAAAGGTTGTAGCTTAGCAACTAGCCACACTGTAACTGCCAGATTTGGTTAAGTGACAGCACCACTTGGAAAACTCATTAGTGATGCAGCCCAAGCCCGTGATAACAGACATCTTCAGCTGGCTTGGAGTCACACAATCCGTAGGACCCCTATTTGTGATCTCTGGTTAAAAGTGGTGTCTTAAGTCATCAGATGTAGATTTGATCCCCAGGAATTTATTGTGTGATAGGAACATTGCATCAACTTTCAAATTCTAGATACAGCGTTTTTAACCTGGTTGTATATTTTCCAACTTAGTTTTTAAGCTATATGTGCCTGGGTGTGGATGTGTGCTTAAGCTCAGGTTCTCACAGATGTCAGAAGAGTGGGTTCGATCCTCTGGAGTTAGGGGCAGTTATAAACTGCTTGATCTGGGTACTGGGAACAAAACTCTGATCTTTTGGAAGAACAGCAAGTATTTGTAACCCTTGAGCCATCTTTCCAGCTCCAAAAAATGTCTATAATAACAGTAACACTTATTGGATTATAATAAAAGAAATGGAAGAATACTTAATGAATTATTTTTAAAATTTGTCATGTTTAATAAAATTATTTTATTACTTAAAATTTATGCAAAACAATAATCCTGATATCTATTGTTCATTCTGTTATTATAATTGTTACTATTAGGAAAGTCTCTCATTGTTGTGAAGTAGAATTTTTCCAGTAGTGACCTACCTTTCCCACCTTACCTTCTAGAAAGCACCCTGGAAAATGTGGGCTTCTGCAAAAGTCATCAAGAAGGCTGCCACATATTTGCTTATGGCCATGCAACAGGCAGGCAGAGCAGTCTCAGGGTTATCAATATGGATTTTGAAATCACCCTCAGCTAATAGCCCAAATTAATAGCCTCAGGGTGACTCCAGAGCAATTGAGAAAGAAAATCCATAATTTCACTAAAGATGTCAATGGCTGTTCGGGGATAGAGGTCTTTATTAATTAAAAGCTGTGAACACTGTAAAATCCTGGTACAATGAGGGCACAGGGAAAGACACAGTTAACATCATGCGAACACAGGAATCTCTGAGGCTCTCCAGGTGAGGAGCAGAGGTAATCACCCCTGGAGAACATCCATTGGATGCTGCCTTCCCAAACCGTTTTCCGTGCAAACTCCTGGACAAGCCTTTCCTTTTAGTATCAGCCTCAAACTGGAAACAATGAGGGTTGGGCACACGAAGAACCATTGTGTGTCTCTTATTTTGTTGTAAAAGCACTCAAGTACAGTGGCCTCTTTTCTTGAGGTCCCTCTTGGATACTTTTCAAGGTAGAGGATTTCATGTCAAGTCAATTCTCATAAAGAGAGCTGAGGATGTAAACACAGTTGTCATTATCCTTCCACAGCCTGTCCCAGGAGCCATGTAGGAAAGAGCCTGGTGTCTAGAGATCCTTCTATCTCAGAGGGATAAAAGAATATACTTGGGAAAACTCAGGCAGCCATGGCATACAGTAATCATGGCAGTATGCAAGACAGCATGGCATGGAAGCAGCGACTTTCTTTACAATGTTCTTTCTCATACCTTGCTTGGATGAATTGAGGCATAGAATTTCACCACCCTGTATTTCCTCTCTGTGAAATGAAACCAGAACCAACTACCTCTAAGAGCTAGTACACTTAAACTGATGCATATTAATACATTGTATTGCTTTTCACATTTTAATTATATTTACTTTCCTTGTGTATTTCTCACTAGGTAATTCATCCAAGGTTGCAGGCTTAAATGCCACCAATAAAAAAATGTCTACATGTTTTAAAATCTATTTTTATGACCTTTCTTCTGAGCTCTAAATCTTTTCTGCTGCATAACTTCTTCTCAATGTTTAGTAGGCTTCATAAACTTATCATGTACAGACATGGCCTATGTTTCGTCTATAACTGGAGCCATCACAGATGATGGCTCAGGCTCCAAATACTGTATTGTTGTAATTATATAAGTCTGCCAGCAAACCTTGGTGGCTACAACCTCAAAGATATCCAGACCTCCAAGACCACTGCTCTAGACTATGTCAACATCTTTTCTCAGGTGGCCATTGCTCTCAGCTATGGACCAGCCTCTGCCACTTCTGCCTGGCGTTACCATATCTCCACTGAGTCACAGCTGGTTTTGACACAGGCCAAAAGGAGCCTGTGAAAACATAGGCTGGTTATGAGTCTGATGAGCATTGTTTAGTAGTTTTCCATCTCACTGAGGAACAGGTAAAGGGTCCTGCTTTGCTCTCTGGAGGATGGCCCTGCCTTGCCTTTCTAGCCTTAAATTTTCTCCTCCCCCTCATCACTCTACTCCAGATACACTGGCCTTGATTCTTTTTTCACAGACAAGTAAGCTTCTACTTCAAGGCTGTTGTTGCTTAAGGGCTTCCTGAAAATTTTCACCAAGGCCAGTGAGGAGCTCACTTTCACTATTCCCAAAGCTTCATGCCCCCATGTACCAACCTCATCTTTCACTCAATAGCCCCTTGCATTGATTGCCGAATTCCTTTGCACACTTACCTGCTTGCTTTTTTTTTATAGATTTCATCACCATTCAATACACTGCACATTTCTCATTACATCACCTTCCTGGGACACAGGCTGATCAAGAACACTTAGACCTTATGCATTTTGATCCCTAGTGTAATTTTTAAAACCCACAATGGAAGTTGATGCCTAGTAGGAAAACATCAAATGTGTTCAAATAATATGTGATTTGGTCATTTCCTAAAGGGAGCTGGCTCCCAGAATTTTCTTATAAAGCATAACTTTGGATTCAAATAATGATATCTTTAGAAATCCTAAGGTGTGGCTAGAGAGATCTAGAGGCAGTATTCTCAATCTCTGTTACACCTTAAGAACAACTATTTATTAGCATATATAAACTCAATTTATGTTTTAATTATATCTTCCTGGCGTACTTCTTAATCTATCGTTTATCAATCTACCAATCAATAATCTACATATCTCACTTAAATACCTTCATGGAATTTATATTAGTTCCTCATTTCTGTGAGGAAACACTGGAGCAAATCAGCCCATCGAAGGGTTTATTTAGTTTCAATGCTAAGTGTGTGTGTGTGGGGGGGGGAAGAAATCAGGCAACCACAGCATACAATAATCATGGCAGAAGGAATGAAAATAGGAACATGAGACACAGAGACAGGTCACATTACATATAAACACAGGAAGCAGAGAGACATGAATGTTGGTGCTCAACTCTTATCTGTATTCATCTCAGAGTCTTTGTCCATGGGTGATTCCATTGATACTTTGGAGAAGCCTTCACACCTCAGCTAACCAGTTTTAGAAACCCTCTCACAGACTTGCTCAGAGCCTGGATCTTAAGTGATCTGAGACCCTGTCAGGTTGAAAATCAATAGTTACATCATAAATATATGCCAAACTACATTTATCATGCAGTGGTTAAATGCCCAGACTCTGAGAACTTAAATGAATTGTGAGGACAGCATGCAGATGCCCAAATTCATATCTACCAAATGAAATAAAATATAATATTCAGGCAGGCTACAATTTGTAGAATATATTAAAAATAATGGCAAGATCATTTGTCTAAAAATCATAGTGAAAGTGTCATTTGTGATAAACATAAGTGGTTTTTAGAGTTATCTGTTGTTGATTATACTTTAGTATGTAGTACTTTCACAGATATCTGGAAGTCCTACCGTGAGGTGGAAGATGCCAGTGAGTAACCTAATCAGCAACACTAAGTTTTCCTGCTGTCCAGACAACTAGATGATGAATAGTCGCCAAGTGCTTTCACAGGCCATGGAATGTACCAAGTAGATCAAAGTAGATGCGAGGTTTATCCTTCCAGCCTGTTGTGTGATCAGCTTTTGTATTAGTTCTACACTCATTGATAGAAATGTCTCTGACAGGGACAGAGAGCCTTTAGCCAATATTAACTTCATCGTTGCCTGTAGGAGTGTGGTAGTTGTCATAAGGCAAAGTCAGAGAGGGGGAAGCCTGGAAACGTGAAGAGCCTGAGACCTGGGACTGAGAAACCATAAGCCCACCCCAGGGTGGGAAGTGTCCAGCACTCTCTACACTCTTTATGATAACATCTAACATTGTAAAACAGCCAAAATAGAATGGTTAGAAATTTGAAGACAAAGACAACAAGCCTTTGAATCCAAGTTTAGGGCCCAGCAAGTGACAATTCTTTGCAATTGATCCGGCAGCACATTGCCTTGACACTTACTTGAAGATGCAACATAGAGGTGAGGCCAGGAGTATGTGAGTTACTATTCGGAAAGTGCATCTCCTGCTACATAGTAGTCTCCTTCAAACAAGCTGGTTGATGAGATAATCTTCAATCACCCCAACCTGCTCGCCCTCAGTGTATAGTTCTCAAAAGAAGACGTCATTTAAAAAAATGAAAAATCCAATTGTGTTATACATAATTATTGTACTCTGTGAATTGCTACCACCATCTTGGCCAGGCCCACCTGTGCCTTCTGTTCACGTGTCTCCTTCTGTCATGTCATTTAAGCAGCTGCTCTTTGCCCTGATGTCAAGCTTCTTGTCTCCACAAATTCCTGCTCAGTCCTGCTTGTTGTCATGGTGCAGATATGAAAGATCCTGTAAAAATGTTCATGTCTTGGTCCCACTGGTGAATTCAAAACTGAAAAGTGACTGGAGCCCTGGATCCTGTTTGTTTTTAAGGATTTACTTAGGTGTGTATGTGTATTCATGCTGTGTGTGCATGTGTGTGTGTGTGTGTGTGTGTGTGTGTGTGAATGTCCATGGAGACTAGAAAAAGGTGTCAAATCTACTGCTTAATAGGATTGTTAGATCCAAACTTATGCCATCTGGAAGAGCAACAAATACTCTTACCTTCTAATCTCTCTCTCTCTCTCTCTCTCTCTCTCTCTCTCTCTCTCTCTCTCTCTCTCTGTCTCTCTGTCTCTCTCTCTCCCTCCCTCCCTCCCTTCTCCCCCCCCTGCACCCCCCTGACACCAAGGATTGAGAGGTATCTTGCATAAAAAGTGAATTCATCTCTTGATGAACTAAAATGTTGATGGAGTTATGACCTCTCTGGAGGAAATATATCACTGAACAGAGGGCCTTTGAAAAGTATTTTGCCCTTGCCCCCCCCCCCCCACTGCTATCTTTTTTCCTGCTTCCTGGCCACCATGAGGTGAGCGGCTTTTGTCATGTGCACCTGATCCCAGGATATTTAGCCTCACTCCATCCCCAAAATAATGGCTCTAAAGGATCATGCAGAAACTTCTGATGGAGTGAGTCAAAGAAAATACTTTCTTCTTAAAGTTATTTATATAAGCATTTTTGTCACAGAGATGGAAACGGTAACAAATACACTTGCCTCTCTGGATCTTCTGAATCTCAGTTCTTTTGTGATGAAGACTGTCTTTTCATTCTACACGTCCCTGTACTCCTGGTTGTCATTCATCTGAAAAAAACATGAGGTGGTTTGTTCCTAGTGTTTACAACACCACGTCTTGTTTATTACTTACCCAGTTACTAAGCCTCCAAATTTCTTCTAAGTTAATGGTATTTTAACATCACTATTTTCTATATATAACATATATTATTTAAAAGCAAGGGAGCCACTGATCCATGAGTAACCACATTCCCTCAGGAGAAAGAAGCAGGGAGAAAATTACAAGTTCAAGACCACTTTAGTTTACAGAATATAGTTCACATGAGTTGGGACTATAGAGCAAGATCTTATATTTAAAAAGAGATTTAAAAAATGAAGGCAAAAAATCAAGAACACCAATGATGTAATTTTAGAAGATCCTTTCAGAATGATCTTTTAAAGAAAAGACTGTACTGATTTGTTTAAATAACAATATCACAGTGTTGATGTTACCAGTTAGGTTTAGATATTTGTATTAAACAGGTTAGTCTTCAAAATACGGGTACATAAAATAGCCCAGTGAACTGAAGTATTGAGTGCCTGGAGCATTCTGAAACAATCCCTAATTTATTTGTCGTCAGCCTAATAAGATTATGCTCTCTCCACTTTTCATTTTATCGCTGTCTATCATAAAGCTTTGTATTAATTAACCCATAAATACAGATAGATGGTTTTATTCCATGGCCATGAAGAGTGCTTTAAAGAATCAAAATGATTACCACAATTACATCAGTGAAATATGACATTGAATTACCCATGGCAGTAATGCAAGGATCAGGACCTGCCAATGGAAGCTGGTAAGTGGCGGAGAACAGCGAATAAGAAGGAGCCTGATGCAAGGATACGCCAGGATTCTGATCCCTGACATGGCTGGTCGGAAAAAGGACAGAGGGAGCTGGAGGATGTTGGAAAACCTTCTCTGTAAGGAGGTGTCATTGTTTTCTCTGAAAAGCCTGCCTACTTTAGGAGACCTGTCACAGTTTAATTAAAGTCTGCAGCTGGTGTGAAAGCAAAGGAGAAAAGGAAATTAGGGCAGTTCCCAAACTAATGAAAGTCCAGGATCTCATTTTAACTTTTCTTTCTGTTATGAAAGAAAGTAACTTGTCAGGTGAGCGTCTGTTCATCGTGACAAAACTCTCAGAGGAGCAATGTTCTGGGCTAAGAAACCGGAAGGCCTGAATTCAGGTTGCTTTCCACGTGGCTGCCATGGCCTTAATCAGGGAAATCTACTGGATTGGCTTGATTTTTTTTATTCTGTTATGCTTTAAACCATTTGAAAAACATGGCTGTATAAACTGAGCCACTTTGAGTTCTCTTTCTCAAGATCCCATAGCACCATTACTAGAGATACAGCCAGACTTTGCCATCGTTGGGAGCAGGGCTTCCAGAGAAACAAAACCCACAGAATATGTCCTTCTGTGATGGCTGCCAAGTTCAGAAGCCATAGGGAAGATGAGGAAAGCTGGTAGCCCATCTAAGAATTGATATTATAGGTGAGTGGGCACATATGTGTGCACATATGTGTGCACGCATGCAGAAGCCAGAGGAAAACCTCGGGTGTAGTTCTTCAGTGGCTTGCCTACATTATTAGAGTATCACACTAGCCAGAAATTCATCAGGTAGGCTAAGGCGGCTGGTAGTACCTAGGCATTTGGCTATTTCAACTTCCCGAATACTAGGATCATATGTGCATGCCACAATGATGGCTCTTTTTATGTGGGTTATGGACATTAAACTCACTCCATGCTGCTGAGATTTCTCCAGAGACAATTAATGTAGTCTGGGCCTCGCATTTCTTCTTTACAGAAAACTGTCTTTATTCTCAAAGTCTTAAGCTGATTAATGCATATCTGCATTATGAAGGGGAGTCTGTTTTACTCAGAGTCTATTTATTTAAATGCTAATTACAGGTTAAAAAAAATACTCCTTTACAGCAATAGCTAGTCTAATGTTTGCTCACCGGCCTGGAAAAATTGCTACATTAAAAGTAGTTATCATAGTAGCTATTATTAGGAATAATTTATGTACCCAAAAGCTGATCCCACTAGGCTACAGTGGGTAGGTTCAATCCAATGCCTACAATCAATTCTGGTTAAACTCCATGAGTCATAAAAAACCCTCAAGTTATGAATTTGAAAAGTGACCAGGAAGGTTTGATAGGGATGGCGATGGTATAAAGGAGGATGAAGGGGAGATAATCAGATATATTGTAGATATACAGCAACTTTTCAAAGGACAAAATTGATAAAAAAAAAAATGTAATAGTGTTTTCATAGCTCTTTATAATTGCCAGGCACAAAGAATTCATGTAAGATTAACCGCCAACCCAAGGGAAGGGATATATAATTATTTTCATTTTACGGATGAGGAAACTAACATATGGAAAAGTGAAATAACTTCTCGTGTTTACAAATAATAAGACACAGATATGGAACTTGAACCCAGGGAGAAGAGGCAGATCTGAAGTTTTTAACTATCACAATAATGATAGACTTAAATAATTAGATTGTCTGGACCCTTGCTCCTGTTTGGGAATATACAATGGCAGGTCATGTATGGTGGGTGCAAGGGGTGGATCACATCAGCAGACGCATATGAAGATCCTGGTATATTACCAAATAGATGACAGATACTGGATGAAATTGAGCTCTCTTCTAACTCTTAGTATTGTCTCGTATCTAGAAATTTCTTCACTCCAGACATTCTCACTAAAATGTTGTTTTCTATGTGATCTCTACATGATTTCTACTTGTTTACTATTCATTTCTCCTAGTAGTCACTAAGATTCATTTGGGCTGGAATGTCAGCACTAAATCCAAGCCCTGGCCTGAAATAACACCTTCATGTCACTAAATGAATCACTGGCTAGATTTAGAAATTAATGCTTTTTGTTGTTGACAGGTAAGAAACCAAGGCACATGATGGTCATGTCGCCAAGTGGTGGGCTGGCATATAGGTCTCCAGGAATCTCTTCCATGTGTCTTTCCCTTCAGATAACATATTCAGATGTTAGCAAAGGTTCTTCCTGCCTTAATGTCTTCCTGTGTCTCACCAGATGGAGTTTGAAAGATGTTGAACAAAATCCCAGTGTTGGGAGAAGCAGACCATCCTGCCTGATTTTTATGGATGGATTCTGGTCAGGTTTTGGCATCGTTTTTATCTCCAAGAGACTCATTTGGAGGGAGATGAATATTGGAAATTAGCAGTTAAGGGATCATTGACTTATGCAGAAGATGAAGATAGTTAGACACAGGTAACATCATCTCAAAAGGAAAAAGAAAAGAAAATCCGGCCCTTCTCCAACTGTCATTGTTCCCGCTCTCAGGCTTTCCTGGAAACTGATGAGAAATACCTCTGTAATTTAAGCCTAATGACAATTAAAGCGCAAAGTCATTACCGACTTTATTGAATTGTCTTCTGTTTAATAGACTAATTGAAGGAATGACACATTGCTACAGAAATTGGTGTGCTTATTCCAGTTAGCCTTGCTTCCTCTCATTTTAGATTTGTAATCTTGGCTGTTACTGGACCCCAGTCTTGGACGTTGATGGGGCTTACTTGTTTATGTAGGAAGTGTCCTTGAGCAGATGGTCAAATTATGCCCATCCTAGCTTCTTTACATGTAAAAGATGAGTAATAATCTTTACTGACATTTTTATATGCAATGGGTGATTATGTGAGAGTCACTTTAATAAGACAGTAAGACGTAAAACTATAAAGTCTACAAATATAATCTCTTATTATGACTTTAGATTTTTTATATGTAAAGGAAGAATAATGCCTGCATGGTACTGAGGTTTCTTTACACTTTAAATCCAAAGTCTAGATATTTAAATACACAGAATCACGAAAGCAATCGACAAACTTCCGAAGACTATCTGCATTTGGTCATTCTGACTTCTTTCTGAATTCCAAAGTCCCAATTGGTCAGTCATCCCTTATCTGTTTCATGGGTCCTATAATTTGTACTTCAGTTCCTATCCTCAAGGCCATATCAAAGTTTAGACTTTGTTTTTAGTCATGAAAGATCTTTGTGTCTCCCCACCTTTGCATTTATCTTTGAAACGTCTTTCTGTGTCCTTGAGAAAACTCCAAATTTCCCAGGTCTATACAATTTGAAGCTACTTTCAGTTTCCAGTTTATATAAAGAAAGTTTCTGCCCCAGAAATTTGATGACTTCATGACTCCCAGGAGAATAATTTGTTCTGTTTCACCTATATTCCTTATTTATACTAGTGCTGTTGAATGGCATGATTTATCAAGTCAAAAAAATTTTTTTTGCTATTGTGCTCGCAATATAGAACAGTGGCAGAGGGCATACTAACTATAAACAAGCCCTGGCTCACCTGCTTGTACCTGACACAAACAGAAACACATCTTTCTGCTTTCACTTGGAGCCTATGTTCATCAATCTGGCAGAGTGACTTCTTTCCTGAGTGAATTTTATTAGCAGTATGACACTATTTTTATTAATACATTTTGGAAATCATGGGTCATGTTTCTCACACATCATTGCATCTAATATGCCAGTAAGGTGATTGACTCGTTGTGGGCATTTAATTAATAGCTGTGGAAAGTATCATCCTTCCTTATCTGAAACAGAGTCTCATCCCGTCAGAACACGAAGTCAGAAAATAAGTTGCCTTAAAAACATAAAAGTTGTTTGCATTCCCACCAGCAATGAAGAAGTGTTCGTCTCTCTCCACATCCTCACCAACATGTGGTGTCTTGGAAAGCTATCTGGCGCTTTCTCAGAAAAATGGGAATAGGACTTCCTCAAGACCCAGCTATCCCACTCCTTGGAATATACCCAGAAAATGCCCTACCACACAACAGGGACATATGCTCAACCATGTTCATAGCTGCTTTATACATAATAGCCAGAACATGGATACAGCCTAAGTGTCCCTCAGTAGAAGAATGGACTAAGAAACTGTGGTACATTTACACTATGGAATACTACTCAGCTATTAAAAACAAGGAATTCCCGAAATTTGTGGATAAATGGATTGATCTAGAAATGATCATGAGTGAGTTCACCCAGAAGCAAAAAGAGACAAACGGTATATACTCACTTATATCAAGACACTAGTCCAAGGGATACGTCCCATGAAAAACCTTACTTACCTGGAAAGTGGGTCAGAGGAGAGGAGATCCTATTGAGACTTTAGGCGAGAGTAGCATGGAAGAATGGGGAAATAGTAGGATCCACAGGGTCCTGGAAACCTACAAGAAGAACTTTATGACAGGCAGATCTGGGTCCTGGGGTCCTCCTCAAACTAAGGCACTGGCCAAAGAGAATATAGGTAGTAAACTTCAAACCCCTACCAAGACCTAGCCGATGAACATGATATTCTCCACCGTTGAGTGGAGAGTGAAATCTGACTCTCACACGAACTCTGGTGCCCCTTTTCTGACCATGTCCCCTGGACAGGAAGGCCTGGCGACACCCAGAGGAATGATAGCAAGTTACCAAGAAGAGACTCGATACTCTAAGAGCATATATAGGGGGAGGAGGTCTCCCTCAATCACAGACATAGGGGAGGGGAGAAGGGAGAAATGGGAGGGAGGGAGGAATAGGAGGAAACAAGGGAAGGGCTAACAATCGAGATGTAATATGAATAAATTAATAATAAAAAATTTACTTATAAAAAAACATAAAGTCAGCCCAGCCATGGCACATTTATTTCTCTTGTGTTATGATATAATGCACAGTTTACCCCTTTAAAGACTACAGTTTGGTGTGTTTATGGGAATGCAGTCTGACCTGCTTTAGCAAACATCTGTGACTGTGTCTTTATCCCTGTGGTGGTAGTTTTAATTGCCAGCTTGACTGTCTGAGAGATCAGTATAGCACACCTCAGGGTTGTCTGTGAAGTTGTTTTCCAAGAGAATTAACAAAACAAGGAATACTCCCTAAACCTAGATGTTCTTGTCTTCGGTAGAAGGGAAGGTGAAAATGGAAGAGTTTACAGTCTGGGATTTAATTTTCTGCCTCTTTGATGTGATGCGAGCCTCTCTGTTCCTCCAGACCGATCCTCTCATGATGCAAGGCAATTTCTGGAGGTGTGACTCAGAATAAATCCTCACCCCTTAAGTACTTTGCGCTCAGGTGTTTTGCCACAGTGGAGAATGTAACAGGCACCACGCTCTAGGAAGAATATTTCTATCTTGTTCTCCATCAGCGTCCGCTGGAGCTCCCTCATTTTCTTCTAATAAATATTCTATTCTGTCTGTGTGGCCATGGTACCAGATGATGTACATTTTTGTCTTATTGTTTCATGCCTTAGTATTTCTTTTTATTTATTTATTTATTTGATTTATTCAGATTACATCTCAATTGTTATCCTCCCTCCCTCCCTCTTTCACCCTATTCCCCTCCCCTAGGTCAGTGACAGAAGGGGACAACCTCCCCCCACCATATGGTCAAAGCCTATCAAGTTTCATCCTGGTAGCCTGCCTAGCTTAGTATTTCTAATATGGATAGCCATATACAGCTTTTGTGAGTAAATGTTTTCATTAATCTTTTATAAATATCTTGAGATATATTTGCTGAGTCATGTGATTATTGCATGCTTAATTTATTTTTAAAAATTCGTGGGTTAATATGGGGGATTTTTTTAAAGCTCTTGGCCAGTGTATCAGCATTTTAGTCAGCTCACAACCTTTGCACTATGGAGTTGCCTCCATTTTGAGCTGTTCCAGCAGGCCTCAAAGTATATTCTCAATGAAATTTTGCTTTCCATTTTTCTAATGACTGATAATTCTGTCTTTTTTCCTGTCTTCATCTTTTCTCTGCATAACTTACCTAATGAAGCCTTCACTATCACCATCAACCCCATTTTAAATTTACTATTTGTCTTAACTTTCAATGTTTAAGTTCTTTTGGCCCATGAGCTTTTTCCTGATAATTAAAATATTTCCCTTATATTATTTTTGGTTTGCTATTTACAATTTCTTTCTTTCTTTCTTTCTTTCTTTTTTTGGTTTGGGTTTTATTTTATTTTATTTTTCTTCAAGACAAGGTTTCTTTGTGTAACAGCCCTGGCTGCCTGGAACTCTCTTTGTAGACCAGGCTGGCCTTAAATTCACAGAGATCCATCTGTTTCTGCCTCCCAAGTGCTAGGATTAAAGACATGTGCCACCACACTTGGTTTACAATTTCATTTCCATTGTTCTTTTGTTTTCTTCCCCATCTGGGATAGTTTTTTTTTTTTTTTTTTTTTTTTTTTTTTTTCGTAATATTGCCTTTTGGAAAGCTGTTCTGGTTCAATATACGTGCCAACTGGACACAGCCTACAGGCATCATGAAGGAAAGCCTCAACCTCAAGGGAGGACTTGCCTGTGAAACTGGGCTGTGGACATGTTGTGAGGGCTTGTGTTGACTTTTTCTTAATGTGGGAGAGCAAGTCTCCTGTGGGCAGCACCATCTACACTCACATGGTCTGGTACTGTATAAGTGTAAGGGAGGAAGTGATGTAATTATGCGATAATCTCAAAAAAATTAAAAACAATAGAAAGAAAGACAAAGGATAAAAAAAAAGCCAGCTGAGTATAAGGTGAACTGTGAGCCAGTGCAAATCCCACTTCCTTTCCCCCTGTGGTTCCTGCTGTGAGGGGAGTTCCTGGCTCAGAGACAATGCTGTGTGGACCCGCACTCAGGTCTTCCTCAAATACCTGCTTTCCTCTTCAGTGCCAGATAATAATCTGGAATTGTAAGACAAATACCGTAAATTCCTTTTTATAAGTGTTTTATCACAACAGACAGAAACTCAATTTAGGGATTTTTCCATTATACGTATTTTGCATTATATTTCTTTTTTACACATACATTTATATCATTACACATAAATAAAATAAACTATATACAACAGGAAGAACCATGAAACAACCAGGAATTATATAAATGTTACATTCATAGTGATTTGTCTATTGTATTTGGCAAACTTGAAGAAAACATCTTTCCTATTTTGGTGAGTCTAAAATTCTGAATGAAAATCAATATCTATCATATCTAATCATTATCAACTTAAAACATCTATCTAGACCTAAAAACATCTTAACCCCTAAACAACTAAGACTAAACTATCTGGTCTTCAAGCCTTTCAGGGACTTGAGAAGAAGTAAAATTAATTACCTGAGTAAACAGGAAGTTCAAGTTAGCAGCTTCCAAAATGAAAAAAATGACAGAGACAGTTTGCTGCCTGAACAGTCACCCAAAACTCTCTATAATGTTGGAGTTTCAAAGAACTTTATTTTCTATTACTTTTTATGGAGATTTTATAAAAGAGAAACTTCTATAATTTTCCTCATGTTTGTCACATTTAGTCTATATCAAGTCTTTTTCTTTCTCAAGATATTTTTCCTTAATTGATACTGACTAGAAGCCACAGGGAAGGTCTTTTTGGTAACTAATATTTTATTATGTTGAGTTTATTGATCCTTTCATGGAGGTCATCTGGCAATTTCAAAGAGATTTCGCAGCTTCTATCTCACAAGTAATTCGTTATCTTGTTAATATTCCCCCATGTATTAGATTGTTTGTGAAAAAAAATCAAAGATTTGATCTGTTCAACCCTGAAATGCAGTTGGTTTTTATAACACCTTGTGTCTTTGACATTACTTAACACTGTCTTTGGTTCTTGTCTCTTTGTAATAGAATCTTTGGGAATTTCAGGGCAGACAATGAGCTTTATATAGACAGGTTTAATAGTGTCTTTTCTATCTACATGTTTTGTTTCTTTATCTTACCTCATGTGCTTGTTTTTATGTCCAGTGCAAAATTGAATAGAATGGTGAAGTTAAATGTTCCAGCAATCTTAAGGGAAAAGCAGTGAACATTGTGTTTTATTTCTGTTATTACTTGGAAGGTTTTATACTTTTTTAATTGTCTTCTTTTACACGTTTCTAGTTTGAAAAAATATAGGTACAGCACACATTAGTATTGTAGTTTTCAAATGCTTTTTCTTAATTTATTGGCATACAGGTTTATTTATTTTAATGTATATGAAGAAATGTACTGATTTTACATTTGCTGGAAGTTTGTGCCTCTTTAATAAAGCACTTCTTGTTGTGATGTGCTCTTCTGTTTATGTAGTCGTAGACTGAAGCCACTAACACGTTAGAGATTTTTTAAATTTTTTATTTATTGCATATGAGTGCTTTATCTTTAGCAGAGGGCATCAGATTGCATTATAGATGGTTGCGAGACACCATGTGGTTGCTGGGATTTGAACTCGGAATCTCTTGAAGAGCAAGTGGTGCTCTTAACCACTGAGCCGTCTCTCCAGCCCTAAAGATTTTAATTTGTGCTCATGAGAGATAGTAGTCTATAGGTTTGTTCTCCTTGTATTTTTATCTAATTTCACGTATAGGGTAATGTTGGCCCCATAACATGAGTTAGATAGCATTTGACTATTTCTATTTTAATGAAGGATTTAACTATAGTTTGTGTGTTCCCTCCCCTTTTGTTAAAAGAAGTATTTGTCACTTTCCAGTGAGCTCATGGCTTTCTGTTTGTAAATATTTGTCACAATAAAGTCTCTATCTGTAAGGATATTTATATTGATTTCTTTTATAATTAGATTTGGTTATTTTTTTGTATTTAGGGAAATTTTCTGTTTTTTACTAACTTGTAGAATTTGTTGGCATAAAGATAATATTGTTTTTAGAATTCATACGCTATAATTTTCATTTCTCTAAGTGCCCTCTTGTATTCATTCATGTTGTTACCTTTCCACTCAACACTTTGATCATACTAACATGATTTTTACTGTTGCAACTTAAAATTTTCTTTCTCATAGCTTATAGGTAGAAGAGTCTTGTTTCTTACCAATTGTCTCATCCCTCAGTAGGAGGGCATATTTAGTGTGTGTGTGTGTGTGTGTGTGTGTGTGTGTGTGTGTAGGAATGTCAACATTTGATTGAAGGCTAGACCTTATTCCTGAAATGACATACCCATGGCTATATTTTTTTTACTTCAATAAATGGGAAAACTTTCCTTCTCTTCATTGGTTAGGGTAGTGATTGAATCAAACCTATTAGTAGTTGAACTGTGATTGGTTTTCTTGTGGCCACAGTTCCCTATAGTTCTATGCAGCTTTCTAGGTCCTACATTTGTGAGCTCTGGCAGAGATACAGTACTAAGAGATTTTCATCAATGCTTTTGTGGCTCATCTTTCAATAGTCAATCTGAGGATTCTCTCTGTGAGCTGTCGCTAATGATCTAATGGTAAAATTCATGTAATCCTTATTCAGTGCAAAGTTCTTAATGATGATATGCAAATGGTTTCCTTGGCTCTTGTCTTAGTTCTTCATCTTCTCTTAGGCAAGCTTCCTGTGCCCCAAATGTCAGGAGTAAGACCACCTCTTTCTAACTGTGTCTTCCCCAGTGACAGGGAAGCTCTGATTTCTAGAGAGTACTGGCAGGGTCCTTGTGTTTTTATTGTTGTCAACTGGACTCGAGGCAATTCTTGCTCATTTCTGAGTGGTAATCTTGTCTGCCTCAGTGGATGATCCTCAACAAGAATGAGCTTTCTGCCCTTCTCTGTCATGTGAGGACTTTTTGTCTAGTGTGTATGTGGTGTATGTGGGGCATTTGTGGTGATTTTTTTTTTCCTTTCTCCAGAGCCAATGATACAGAATTTTTGAATGCCATGGATCTATTCTTGACACAGTAGTGCCTGCTAGGGTACCAGGCACTCATAGTAACCAAGCATTGGCTTGCAATCTGGCCATGAGCATATTTTCTGATACCATTGAAGATTAAAAACATGGCTACTCATATGAGTATGCAAAACAAAAGCAGGCTTTGTTAAAAAGAATTACAGAAAATGAGAACTGAGGAAAAATTAAAAAAAAAATAAAGACAAAAGAGAAAAATCCAGAAGAGTGGGTGGAATTTCTAAGAGAGAAATAAAGCCATGGAGCTTTCTTGTCCAGAGTTTTTACAGGAACATGGCAAGAACTTGATAAAAGCTGATATGATTGCTCTGAGACTGCCTAGCCCTCTGGGCTATCATGAGGCAAGCTGATGGAGGACCCCACAAGGGAGATGATCATGTAACACTTACATGTCACCTGTACCATTAGGGATGTTCAGATACCCTGTGTGTCTACCATTGTTAGCATCTTTGAGTTCTGCTTTGTTAGCTGCTGTCCTCGTATGCATCTCAGTAGCTGTTAATTGGACTATGTTCCCTTTATTCTCATATTTGCATGCTTGGCTCACAGCTTTGTTATGGCAGGGAATTGATTCTATTCACAGCCACCAAGACGTAGCTCTGGTTTTTCTTGGCTGCTTCATATTTAGCTCCATGTCCTTGGGGAAGTCTGGGGTTGTCTCCAAGATGGTAGCCTTTTGTTAGAGGCCATCCTTACTTATGATTTATTCCATTACAATTAGATGTAGTAGAAATTAGGATATGAAAGGATAACAGTACCTCACCTTTGTTCCTTAAGAGCTTGTGGAGGAAGGGGAGGGAGGCAGCTGACCTTCCATAACTGGCCCAGAGTCCTGTCCGTCCTCTCCTCTCTGTCACTTTATCTACTCTTTAGTTTTGGCAATTTGACACTAACTAGAGTCACCTGGGAAAAGGGAACATCAATTGAAGAATTGCCTCAACAAGTTTGGTTGACAGGCATGCCATGAGATATTTTCATGAGTGGCTATCAATGCAGGTAACCTAGCTCACTGTGGGGTGGTGCCATCCCTAGGCAGGTGGGTCTGGGCTGTATAAGAAGGGTAGCTGAGCATGGAAGTAAGCAGTGTTTATGTGTGGTCTCTGCTTCATTTCCTGCTCCACGTTACCAACTTGGCTTGCCTCCGTGATGGACCTGAAAGCCCAATGTGCCCCTTTCTTCCCAGGATGCTTGGCAAAAGCGTTACTCATAGCAACAGAAAGCAAGCCAGAGCACTTGGACATTTCATATCCAGCAACAGTAACTTTTGTTCACTATTCTGAGTGCTCTAGGCTTTTCCATTTAACCTTTAATCAAGGTGCTGTGAGAGCTGCTTTACCTCTGCAGTTCCTAAGGGACAACTCACTTCTTTTCTTTTTAGTATCTAAAGACTGTTCAGGGTCTGTGGCTTTTGTTTTCTCTAACCATACTAAGTCCTGCAGAGTATGTAATATTATTTTCTAATTCCTCTCTGAAATGTCTACTTCTCTTCTCCATGCACATGCAGTAGATTTGTAGCCATCATATGTTCAATACACATAACCCACTGTTTCTACTATATACCTGTGTGTGTGCATGAGTGCGTGCGTAGGTGTGTGTGTGTGTGTGTGTGTGTGTGTGTGTGTGTGTGTGTGTATCTCAGGACCCTGTATAGTTCTGATGAGGCTGGCGATACTGCTCATTGGTTAAGAGGATGTCCTAGTTAGGGTTCTTAGTGCTGTGATGAAAAACACCATGATCAAAAAGCAAGGTGGACAGGAAAGGGTTTATTTGGTTCACACTTCTAGATCATAGCCCACTATTGGAAGAGGTCAGGACAGGAACTCAAGCAGGGCCACTGGACCTGGAGGGAGGAGCTGATGCTTGAGCCCTGGAGGGGTGCTGCTTACTGGCTTGTTTCACATGGCTTGCTCAGACTACTTTCTTATGGAATCCAGGACTGCCCATCTATGCATGGCACCATCCACAGTGGGCTGGCCCATCATCGATTGATCTTTAAGAAAATGCCCTACAGTTCCATCTTATGGAGGCGTTTCCTCAACTGAGGCTCCCTTTTCTCTGATGGCCTAGCTTGTTTCAAGTTAACACACAAAACCAACCAAAACAGAAGATTTGCTACTTTTCCAAGAACCTAAGTCAGAGAGCTCACAATAATTTTAAAACTCCTGCTCCTGGGGAGACCACATGCTCTTCTGGTTACTCTGGTTACCTACACACAACTCTCTCTCTCTCTCTCTCTCTCTCTCTCTCTCTCTCTCTCTCTCTCTCTCTCTCTCTCTCTCTCTCTCACACACACACACACACACACACACACACACACTAAATAAATAAATAAAAGTAAGTGTGAAATAGAAACAGAGGAGGTGTTATTTCTACTCAGTCTCAGTGCTGGTCAGTTCCTTGAACCTCCCTCATGCCCAACCATTTCCTTATGCCACTATCTACAACTAGACCCTCACAGATTCAGATATGGCTCGCTAGATAGTTTACACACTTTAGTCTTTCCTACCTTAAATTCTTCATCTTCTCCATCTTATGGAAAGCCTGCAGTCATTATCTCTCTTTCTCTCCAGAAAACTTTTTTGAGGCTACCATCCTTAGACAAATTCTCTGAGATGAGTTTTTAAAGCTCTTGTATAATTGACCTTAGCTCATGCCCCAAATAAGCTATTTCTGTCAACCTCAGACCCTCCCATGCTTCTAGACACTGTTCCATTCTCAGTTTCATTCCCTGATTTAATTTCTCTCCATGTTCTTCCTCTTCCCATGTAAATCCCAGCAGCCTTGAAAATAGCTCATGTAAAATATCCTCATGAAACCTCTCTGTTGCTGTATGTTTCCTCTCCCAACCTCCAAGAAAACAAAACAGTATCTTGGTATAGAAGGGGAATGAGACATTAAAGAGATAGGGTCACAATTGGAGTCACAAATCTTGAATTTGAATTCCATTTTGGTATTTGATATTAGTGAGTCCTTGGTAGACCACAGAAATTCTTAATATTCTCTTTCTTTGATATAAAATAGAAATAGTAATTATAACTTTGCTTAGATTGCTATGATGGAATGGGGCATTTGAAATAAAACATCTACCAATAGTAGGCATTCAATAACTGATGGATACTATGGTTATGAGTGAAGCCTTTATTAATCATTGGTACCTATTATATGCTAATTCATGTTACTATTTAATTACTTCATGGATTTATTTCTCTGTCTTTTAAAAAGAGCTTCTATGTATATATTGTATATTATATTTGTTTTGTGTGTTCCAGAGTGGTAACATCTTCTTATTTATCAAAATACTTATGAAGCTCATCCTTTCATAAATTATTTTCAGCAGTGTCCTATTACTGCAAGTACAGAGATTTAGAAGCTTAATGCCAGAATTAATAAGGTGTCTTCAGGTAGAGATTATTGGATTGATGTGGCACATTCATTGAAGATCTTTGTATAGAACTACCCTGTTGCTTTCACTTGAAATTTCTTTTTTCCCCTTTATTCTCCTCTCACACATCCCCAGCACAGCCTTGCTGCCCTACCCTCCTCCCAGCCCTTCTCCACTCTTCCCCAGATCCACTGCTCCTCCATTTCCCTGTAGAAAAGAACCTCCGATTGTTATCAACTGAACATGGCATAACAAGATGCAATACCTAGGCATAAACCTCCATATGAAGACTGGATGAATCATCTCAGATGGAGGAAAAGCCACACAAGGGCAAAACAGTCAGAGAAACTCCCACTCCCACTGTTAAGAGTCCAACAGGGCCTAGAACATGTAAGCTCCGTGATTGCCACATACGTCTCTGTGAACCCTTATGTGTCCTGGTTAGTTGATTCTGTGGTCTGTGTTCTCCAGGTGTCGTTGACCCCTCCAGATCCTACAATTCCTCTTCCCCCTCATCTGGAAGATACCCCTAGCTCTGTCTAATGTTTAGCTGTGGATTTCTGTATCTGCTCCTTTCAGCTGCTGGAGTCGGGTAGGTACCAATCTATGAGTATCACAGAGTAAGAATATCATTATGGATCATTTCATTGATTTTGTTTTTTGTCAGTTGTATTTGGTTCTACCTTAGATCTCTGTGCCATCCAGCTCCCAGATCCTGACCATTCAGGCAGCATCAGGCATGGGCTCTCTCTCAAGTTAGACCTGTCATGGGTTGGCCACTCCTACTAACTCTGGGCCACCATGCACCCAGAGCATCTTGCAGGCATGGCAGGTTGTGCATTGTGCTCTGTTGGTTTTCCAGTCTCACTATTGGATGCCTAGCCTACAGAAATGGCTGGTTCAGATTCTCCACTCTCCATTATTAGGAGTCCTTACTATGGTCATCATCAGAGGTTCCAGGAAGTTTCTACTGCACTAGGTTTCCACATGATCCCATAAATGCCCATTTATTCTAGTTGTCCCCTCCCTCTCTCTCTCTCTCTCTCTCTCTCTCTCTCTCTCTCTCTCTCTCTCTCTCTCTCTCTCTCTCTGCTCCTCCCTTCTCAGTCTCATCCCTCCTGTTCTCATTCCTACCTTCTCTCAATCAACCCACAAAATCTATTCCATTTCCTCTTTCCAGGGAGATCCATGCACTCCCAACGCCAGACTTCTCCTCTTTAACTTGTCTGGGTCTTTGGATTGAAGTGTGATTAACCTTTACTAAACAGCTGTGGTGGTTTGAATAGGTATGCCCCACCCCTTACATACATAGGTTTGAATGCTTGGCCCATAGAGTGACACTATTAGGAGGTGTGGACTTTAGGAGTAGATGTGGTCTTGTTAAAGACACTTGTCATTGTGTGTGAAGGCTTTGAGGTTGCCTGCACTCAAGCTACACCTCGTGTGGTACACAGTCTCCTGATTATGCCTGTGGATCAAGATGTAGAACTCTCAGCTCCTTCTCCAGCACCATGTCTGCTGTGTGCTGACATGCTTCCCAGTATGATAATAATGGACTAAGCCTCTGAGACTGTATGCCAGCCCTAATTAAATGTTTTCCTTTATAAGAGTTGCTGTGATCATAATGTCTCTTCATAGCAATAAAACCCTAACTAAGACAACAGTTACTATCAACTTACAAGTGAGTTCACATCATGTTTGTCTTTCTGAGTCTGAGTTGCCTTGCTCAGGATTTTTTTTTCTAGTTCCACCTATTTGCCTACAAATTTCATGATGTCATTTTTGAAATTTAAGAAGCAACTCTGAGCACCTTTTGGTGCTCTAATATACTCCTCAATTCCCTGATTTCCATTCTGAATCAGAATAACTCATATATTTTGCATGCAATGAGCACACCAGTTAACTCAAAATTATCACAAAGTCTGAGCACTAGTGTAGTGGGGAACATCATCTCTGGACTAAGACGTGGGTACTGGTCTTTGAGTCATACGCTTCATTTATCTCAGCCTCAATGTATTATTTTCAATCTGAGTTGTCAATGTTCTCACAAAGATCTCAGAGAAAGCTCTTGGACCGTCTTGTATTAGCTGACGTAATAGCTTTTTATCCTCATTAACTGGGTGAGTATGAGTATTGTAGTTAATATAATTCTCCTGTGCCCCTCTTCAAGAAGGATGCCTCACAGGACATAGAAAGTTCATCATTCATGTAAGAATTGTCTGGCCAGCAGCATGAAAAGTCTTTGACAGCTTGTTAGGAGTGCAGAGTCTGAGGCCACACATCAAGACGCCTGAATTAGAACCGTGTTTTGATAAGAATCCTTAGCTTAGGCAAAGCCGTCAAAGCTTGGAAAATAATAGTTTGGATCAGATTCAGAAACTTTGGGTCTAGCAAACCACCTAGGACCTAGCTTCCCTCACAAGCTCTTGGACAAGCCTGTTTACCCATGGACCAGTCTTTGCTCAGCCATTTCAGTCTTAAAGTTGGCAGACCATTAGAACGAGCTTGGAAGAACCCTCCTGAAAAGACAGTGACCATCTTCCACCCAGTGCTTTCATGGGAATGGAGTTCACTCTCACTATCAGTGCTTTTACACTCAATGGTTCATTGTAATACACAGAAAATTTCAAGAGACATCGTGGAAGATTAACTTGGATGTAATTTTTGATCAACAAATCAAATGTAGCATTTGGAACACAACTCATAATTTAATAAGATCTACATCGCTGGGGTTTTTACTAAAGATGTTTTGGCAGAAGAAAAGTATAAGCTCAGTTATGTACAAAAATACAGACACATAGATCAATTTAAGTCCTTTTAACTGCCGACTTTGCCTTACACAATAATAAGGAAACAGTTGAAAGCCAGCAAAAGAGATTATTCCACCAGGGACCTGGGTTGCACACTGAAGCTGAAATGCTCAGGAAAGAAGCGTCATCGAGCATTTGAAGCATTAGAGTCCGCTCACTGTGTTTATGCATCGTTGAATTTTCACTTGTCAGTATATCAGAATTAAGGTTGAGCCAGATAGATTGTTAACAATGTCAAATGTGCTTGTTGCAATATGTTCTAAATCATGGCTGCCAGGGGTGGATCTTGCTGACTTTTGCGTCTTCCTACACAAGTTTCAAAAGAATGATAGATGGGCATATTCTTTTCAAAATGTAAAACGAATTTATTTAGAAACAAGTGACACTTTAAGTCGGTAGATGTGTGTGAAAATATTCCACCTACTGCTGAGACTCAGGGGAAAAAAGTCTTTCTTTGAATTTCATCATTACCAAAGAATGTAAGGTGCATTCAGTGTGAATTTTTTTTTTTTACCTCAAGCAATAACGTATTTTTAGTAAAAATATTTAATGATAAGTTATCAATCTAAGTATTCCAGTAGTTTATAATATTACAACTATGCATTACATGATAAGAAAAACCCATTTTAAGAAAATCATAGAAACTATTAATAAACCAAAACACATTCCTGAATTTATATACGCTTTCACTTTTAAAATGTAAGCCTAACATTCAACTTGATAGTTAAAGAGTATAGCAAATATAAAATAGCAGTACCCATATGTTTAAAATATGTACTAAATACCTACTCTGTACTGAACACATTGAAAAGACCTGCCACTGAATTTCTCTTATACACACTATTATTCTTTATTCATACAAGATAGTTTCACAAAGGAAAAAGGCGATGTGGATAATAACAATACACACTTGCTTAGGGTGCTAACATGTGTCCCTGGCATTGTTCTCAGTTCTGTATGACCATCATCCCTCAGAAGTCCTGACTAAACCCTCTGCGGGGGGATTAGAATAATTTAAACTCTAGGATGAAGTAAGAAAGATTTAGGGTGATTAACTAGAGAATCAATAGTCATAGGTAGATAGGTGGAAGGATAGATAGATAGATGGATAGATAGATAGATAGATAGATAGATAGATAGATGGATAGATGGATGGATGGATTTAGATGACAAATATAAACTATTCTATGTCTGTATAAGTTTAATTCCTGTTTTTACTGAACACTAATACAAGATTAAAATAGAAATCGCATGAGAATATTATTTTATGCTTGAGGTAAAGTGCACAGTACCTATTACATAGACAACAGTGCCAGCATCGAAACCTAACTAAATCCATGTTTTTAAGTCCAGTAAGTGCTTTTTATTTTACTCTCTGTGTGCCTGCAAGTGTGAGTGCTCGAGTGGATGTGTGCCTGTGTGTAAGGATCCAGAGGACAAAATTAAGACTTGGATTCAGTCATCTTTTCCTAGTAAACCATCTCACTGGCCTCTAAGCGTTTCTTAAGCAGTGTTGGGATTTGGTTTGAGCTGAACTCCTCACATAGGCTACACTGAAGAGTGATCCTCACTAACATGGTGACTCATTTGTCTTCTTAAAATTTTAATTTGTTCATTTTACATCCTGGTTGTAGCCCCCTCCCTCGTCTCCTCCTGATCTTACTCTTTCTCCTTCATACCCCCTCCCTCCCTCTCCTAGTCCTCAGAAAGGGGAGCCCACCTCCCCAAACATCTGGCCTTAGTCTATCAAGTCTTATCTGCACTACCAGTTGTCTCTTCCTCTGTGGCATGGTAAGGCCACGCTGCCAGGGAGGAAGTGATCAACGTTTGGGAGCCAGAGTCCATGTCATAAGTACTACCTAATCCCCAAATTATAGGACCAACAAGGAGACTGTGCTGTCTATCTACCCCATCTGAGCAGAGTCTAGATCCACACCATGCATGGTCCTTGGTTGGTGTAGTCTCTGCAGCAACCCTGTTTCCCTCCCGGATTTGTTGACTCCGTTAGTCTCCTTGTGGTGCTCCTGACCCTCCAGGTACCACTTAAAGGAATGCTCAATGTTCCTAGTCATCAGGGACATGCAAAACAAAACTCTGAGATTCCATCTCACACCTATTAGAATGGCTAAGATGAGAAACTCAAGTGATAGCACATGCTGACGAGGATGTAGAAAAGGGGGAACACTCCTCTACTGCTGGTGGGAATGCAAAGTTGTACTCACTCTCCTTTGAAACTAGGAAAGTTCTATGCACAATGTACATTGTGTCAATGTGCCAAACCCAAGCCTGTAGGAGTATACCTTAGTTGTACAATTTATAGCTATTACTTGTAGCTAAAGACTCTCATAGAAAACATGTGATCTTTTTATAGGGTGATAGTAAAAATAATCCACTAAAGGATTCCAGTTTTGGTTAGATAATTTTGTAAACAGTTTCTAGAAGCAAAAACTTATTATTGAATGGAAGTGAGGGAAATCCTTTTTCTGGTATCTCAAGCTTTTAATCATCGGGGGAAACAAATGAAAGCAAAGATTAAGAATGGATCCATTGCATTCATAGATTTGTGCTAGTTTAAACCTTAGTTAGAGGAGTTTCTTATTTGAGTGTGTAATGGATCGTCCAGAAGCTCAGAAAAGTTCAACATTCTAAGAATAAGTGACTATAACTGATTTTCCATAGAGTGTGTATTCAGGTATAGAGTGAGTGTTTGTTTATATATGTGTGTGTATACACACATTATATATGTCTATTGTACGTACATATATTGTATATACCCCACCCTAAGGCTCAGGGACCATTAAAGGAGAGAAGATAGAATGAATGCTACTATTAGTGGCTGTGGATTTATGGTGACTGCACTATATCACAGGGTGATAAGGGATGTCTTAGCACTCTTACATTGTGCCTCGGTTCTTCCTGCATGCTTCTGTTCTTTCTGCAATTACAGAATTATAATTAAATTACTATTGTAATGTAATTTTGGTTGGACTCTTATTTACCAGCGCATGTTTTTATACATGCATATACTGGTTTATGTTTATATCTACCTTGCTGCATTCAATGACTACTCAGCATTCTTGCGGAGAAGACTGTTAGGATTATGTTTCTTGCAGGTGCCACTTTTGAGTTAATGGCCTTTATATAAAAGTTTAGTTTTCACTGTTTCACTTTCCATCTGAACTCAACCAAAAATACAGTTTAGAACACCAACTATTAAATAGTGCCTGAGGTAGTTTGTCTTTTCCTTGAAAGGACCCTCTAGTCCCCTCTGTCCTGTACCTCTCCTCTGGTTTTGTAGAACTCTGAAGCTCAAACATGACCTACTGGCATTTTTTTTCCCCCACATCTCTGGTTTTGCCCTTGTTTTATGAACGAAATATATTTTCTTTTCTTGGTTTATGTCCTCATTTTAAAGACAAACACACTGAATGCATTTCCTAAGAATTATGTATGATAAGCATGATATGTATGTATCATGAGTTTTTGCATTTCTAAAACCTTTGTTTGTGATCATGCTTGATTGGTGATATCACTAAGCATGCCCTCCTTCAGAATCTTGAAGCATTGCTCCGTTTGTTTAAATTTAATTCCTTTGACATTTTCATATATGAATGATGTTTTTACAAAATTTCTGTTCCTCCCTCTACCTTTCAACTCCACCTGTCTTCTCCATTCTTTCTCAAATTCATTACCTGTTTAAAAAATATGTACACAATGTTCTGAGTCCATTCAGCAGCTCTTGAATATATGAGTGTTTAGGACTGAGCACATAGAAATGGATAAGCTACCATGGAGCTCCTCTTGAGACAGATTCAATATTTCCCTCTCAACAGCCATAGTTGCATGCAGCTCTTCATCTAAGACTGGGACTTCGTAGGGTTTCCCTCTGTATTGCATGGCAACTGGTGCTGTCACTGTCCAGGTCTTATTTAGGCAAGCACAGTTTGGAGATTTCACGGGTACGGCTTCAGTATCATAAACAGAAAACCTTTCTCACAGAAGATGTCCTACTTCTCTTCTCCTACCATCTTCCCACTGCATCTTTCATGATGTTCCTTGGGCCTGGGACATAGGGCTTTGTTGCAGCAGCATCAGCTGGGGTTGGGCATTTTGTTTTGCCAAGCTGGGTGTTTTAGGGGTAGTCTTTCCGCTGAAAAAGGAAGGCTCCTTGATGAGGGATAAGAGCTACTACATTTGCCTGTATATAAAGAAAATATTTAGAATGCATTTATTGCTTCATTTTCTTTTTTTTAAATTTTTTTATTAATTTATTCTTGTTACATCTCAATGGTTATCCCATCCCTTGTACCCTCCCATTCTTCCCTCCCTCCCATTTTCCCATTATTCCCCTCCCCTATGACTTTTCCTGAGGGGGATTACCTCCCCCTGTATATGCTCATAGGGTATCAAGTCTCTTCTTGGTAACCTGCTATCCTTCCTCTGAGTGCCACCAGGTCTCCCCCTCCAGGGAACATGGTCAAATGTGAGGCACCAGAGTACGTGAGAAAGTCATATCCCACTCTCCACTCAACTGTGGAGAATGTTTTGATCATTGGCTAGATTTGGGTAGGGGTTTAAAGTTTACTGCCTGTATTGTCCTTGGCTGGTGCCTTAGTTTGAGCGGGAACCCTAGGCCCAAATCTGCCTATCATAATGTTCTATTTATAGGTTTCTAGGACCCTCTGGATCCTTTTACTTTGCTATTCTCCCATGCTTCTCTCATTTAGAGTCCCAATAGGATGTCCTCCCCTCTGTCCCAGTTTCCTGGTAAGGGTATTGCTTCATTTTCATTCAACTCATAGTATTAACACTGAAAAAAGTCATATGCCATTATAATAACATGTTTTTTTATTATATGACCTTGCTTAGAAACTTAACAGTTTTGTCTTTTGTGATCTTTGGTATTTAAAAACTGATTGGAACACATAGCAGACATATGGGGACTGTTGAGAGATTGGTAAGAACCCCAGGACTGAATATGGGAATTCTAAAGGACAGTGTCCACGAGTCATGATCCATTATGTATTTGTTTTATGGAAAGATAAAAATATTAGGCTTTACCTTCAACAAAGTTATGAGTGGATAGTGATGGTCAGAATTACTCCAGAATCTTTGGATGTAATTTGTAGATAGTAGCTAGGTAACTTCAACTTAGCTTTTACTTCTTGTTTATCATGATATCTCTCCTACCGTGTCCATTGTTTTTTTGTCTCCATGAATGAACAGCTTATGACATGAAGTTTCTACATGTAAATTCTTATCACGGAAGAAAAAAGGAAGTGGCCAAATAGATGAAATTGAGAGCAGTTAAGAATATTGACAATTCTGTTGACAGTGTCCTTTGCCTTACAGAAGCTTTTCAGTTTCATGAGGTCTCATTTATTAATTGTTGATTTTAGCGCCTAAGCTGTTGGTGTTCGGTTCAAGAAATTGTCTTCTGTCCCAATGAGTTCAAGGCTGTTCTCCATTTTTTCTTCTAATAGATATAGTGTGTCTGGTTTTATGCTGAGGTCTTTAATCCACATGGACTTGAGTTTTGTGCAGGATGATAAGTATGGGACCCATTTGCGTTTTTCTACATGTAGACATCCAGTTAGACCAGCACTATGGGCTGGGAAAAGATCTTCACTAACCCTACATCCAATAAAGGGCTAATATGTACAATATATAAGGAACTCAAGAAATTAAACACCACCAAACCAAATAATCCAATTTTAAAAAGGGATACAGAGATAAACAGAGAATTCTCAACAGAGGAATATAGAATGACTGAGAAACACTTGAAGAAATGCTCAGCATCTTTAGTCACCAGAGAAATGCAAATCAAAATGACTCTGAGATTCCACTTTACACCCATCAGAATGGCTAAGATAAAAAACTCAAGTGACATGTGAGGATGTGGAGAAAGGGGAACATTCCTCCATTGGTGTTGGGAGTAGAAACTTGTATAACTACTCTGGAAATCAATCTGGCATTTTCTCAGAGAATTTGGAATAGTGTGACCTCAGGACCCAACTATACCACTCCTGGGCATATACCCGAAAGATGCTCCAACATACACAATGAAATAGCAGCTTCATTCATAATAGTCAGAATCTGGAAACAACCTATATGTCCCTCAACTGGACAATGGATAAAGAAACCCATTTACAAAATGGAATACTACTCAGTCATTAAAAACAAGGAAATCTTAAAATTTTCAGACAAATGGATAGAAATTGAAAAGTCCGTTCTGACTGAGGTAACCCAGGCCCAGAAAGACATACATGGTATATACTCACTTAAAAGTGGCTATTAGCCCAACATAGATGTCCCCTGTGAGACTCCATTAGGAGATTGGGACAGATGCTGGGTGGAGGCTAAGAGTTGTATGGAAGAGTGGGGAGGTGGAAGGACCTGGATGGGTCAGGAGCTCCTCAGGGAGACCATAAAGGCTGGCAGATCTGGACTCAGGGGATCTGCACAAACTAATACGCCAACCAAGGGCAATGCATGTAGAGAAACCTAGACCCCATGTTCAGATGTAGCTGATGGACAGCTCATTCTCCATGTCAGGGAGAGGGAAGTGGGGACTGCCTCCGTCATGAGCTCTGGTACCTGCCATTTGACCACTGGTGGGGTGCCCTTGTGGGAACACAGAGGAAGGGAATGAAAGTCATCCTGATAAACCTGGTAGGCTATGGTCAGGTAGTGGGGGAGGAGGACCCCTCTCCCCTGCCTAGGCCCAGGGGAGGGGAATAGGAGAGGAGAGAAGGAAGGTGGGAATGGGAAGATATGAGTGAGGGGATAATCAGGTTGTAATGTAAATAAAATATAATTAAAATCTTTAATAATAATAATAATAATAATAATAATAATAATAATAATAATAATAATAATAATAACAACTCTTCTACAAATAGCTCCTTGTGATGGCCTCCAAGATTCTTAAAGCTTTGTGGTTCCTTTGTATGGCGTTGATGCCTCAGAGTTCTGGAGGTGCTGTGTGTTCCTGCGTGTACTTATTATTTATTTATTTATTTATTTATTTATTTATTTATTTATTTATTTATTTTAACCAAACAGAATAGTTAATAATCAAGCATACAATATATCCATCAGCAATGAACTAATGTTGCTACCTTAATGTTAATTAGCAACTTTATACTAATGGCATACATAGCCATCTTTAGTGTTCATGAAATATGTGTATAGCTCCTGCATTCTCACATGCGTTCTAGAAGCCATGCAAAACTGTCTTTTTCGCATATATATATCAGTCTCCCAAGTTTTTAGGGCACACGTATATATAGGAAATATGTGAATGTAGGTATGCAAATACCGTGGCCTACATGGGAAGGTCAGGAGATAACCACCTGGGATATTACAAGCCTTTCCCCTTATTTCAGACAGGGTCTCCCTTAATCGTGTCTTGGCAAAGCAGACCAGCTGACACGTGAGATTCCAAGGCTCTGACTTTGCCTTCAGTCACACTGAGACTACAAGCTAAGGTCAAGTCTTTGACCCCTCAGCTCCTGATGTTTTAATTGATGTGATTGTAGCCAATTGCCCTCAGTTGGATTCTGGTTTCTTAGAGAAAAAATAGGATAATTTCAGCACTATAAAACATTCTTAAACTCTTTTAAATTTCCTCTATTGGTCTGCTTTTATTTTTAAGTTTGTAGTTTAATTCATTACATTCCTGTGGTGTTTCCTGATGTCACAAAGATTAATTCACACATGACTTGCCAGTGTGTGGTGGGAAGTCTCTACAATTCTTTTATTTTTAAATTATAAATCACTATATAAATAAACAGAAGCATGATTCGGGAGCTTGGAGAAGATTTTATTTTTGTGTTATATATCAAACTATTTTTAAACTACCAGAGGTAACTTTGGGGTCACTAGCAATAAAACTCATTTGATCACAGTTCATATGGTTTCCTGACTGATAAGCTGTTCTATTTTTATTCCACTTAGAATACTAGGAAGGTTTTCTAATAACAGGGTAGTAACTGCCTTAAACCCTTTGTAAAATATGGAGTTGAGAATGTATAAATTAAGAAGTTAATAAAGAATATATGAAGCCTCTCCTCTAGTATTGTGATGTATTAATTTAACAAGTTTCCAGTCAAATACAGAATAGTTTTTTGATATCTAGTTCAGCAATAAATAGCTTAGCTCTTAAGGCTTTGTGGATTCTGTGTCACAAGAATGTCAAGTTAGCTTCGAGCATTAACGAGAATGAATGATCCACTGGTATTTTCACACTTAGTATAAAATTATCATGTAGCTATTATAAACCCGAGGTTGGAGTTCTTAGACTTCTGGGCATTGTAGGTTTTTGATGGCAATGTGCAAGAAAATGAGGAACAGCATGAAAAATGTCCGTCCCCCCGGCAGACATTCGTCCTGCTCTAATCTGCCACAGTACCTCTGGACTTCTCCTATATTGATAGCCCCTTTTATACAAGTGAATTCTGAAGGCTGTCTCATTAATGCACTGAATGGATAGTGGTGTTTAACCGCTGCCATTTGCAGGTCTCCCTTACCAACGTGCACTGATCCATCATGGGAGTCAATTTCATTCTGAGGCATTTCTCACTGCAGAATGTTTCTCCTGGAAACCAAAGCTGCCCTTCCACTTTTCTTTATCATCACTCTTTCCCTCTCCGGCAAAGTGCACCTGTCTTCTCTTTCCCTCTTCTCCTCTCCCTCTCTCCGAATAAAGCCCTCTGGGCCCATCTTTACATGGCTTCTGATGTGTTTGACAATCACTGATGCCTCTCTGGGCTTTAGCTCATGGAGTAAGCAATGTAAGGTGTGAGCTTTTCTGACAGATGAGAAGGTGCTTTGTAACAAGGGAAAAATCAAATCAAATGCTTGTCGCAGGGAATTCCGAGTTGTGCTGGAAGGCAGAAGGAACATGACAGAAGAGGTGCTGAGTGAAGGTGGAAAAGCAAGCTAATAAGATGTAAATAGGAGGAAACAGCATCAGCTCAGGAGACAACAGAACTGCTTCTCTAAGGATCTGGGCCAATGTCTGCTTTTTGTAAATTATTGTACCTTAACAAAACACCATGCAGATTTCTAAGACTCATAACAGTTAAAGTAGTTCCTCCTCTTAATCAATGGAAGTTTATGCAGCCAATTAATTATAAACATTTGGGAAAGACTAATGTACAAAAATACGTATTAACTCAGAATATGTAGTATCTTGGTACAAAGTTCCAGAAGCTGTAGAAATATATCTATGTAAATTTTGCGCATAGTGACAAAGGTGAGCAAACTAACAAAGTAAAACTGGGCACAATTAGGCAGTGACAATACATACTGCATTTAAAAATCCTGCATATTCTAAATTTTCTTTTAGGATGAGCAGCCTTTCTCATGCTGAAGAGTAAATAAAAACAAACATAATCTTTGTGAACTTTTTAAAAGGGAAAATTTTAAGCAGATTTCAGACTACAAAGGCAATGATCCAAGCCATAAAAGCGTGAGGAAATACAACCACAGATGAGCTACACTGGGCCTTCAGACCATTAGAAATAAGACCGAAGGAAGCTGAGGTTAATGAGAGGAGCAAAGACACCATTTAGGTTTCTAAGCCATCAAAACAGACAAGCTAATGAAGTAAGTTATATACTGTGACAGGGTTTTTATTTTTATCAAATTTGAAGATAAAACACGTTTTGGGTGTTAGAAACATTTTATTTTATTATTCATTTTGATTTAACCTAAATGATGCAGACACATGGAAGACAAAAAGGTACATTGATAAGGGTCTAGTAAGTACGTGATTTTGTAGAGGTGAATGGCATGGTTAAGAAAATGGTTTATTTCAATGGCTAAGTTGACTGAATTAGAAAAGAAAACATGCAGGGCATCAGTGGGACATAACCATGTGAGGACATCTCCAGTGATTTAATGGAAGCAAGAGCCACCCTGAGTGTTGGAGGCCAATCCCATGGCTAGAGTGCTAGACTGAATAAGAAAAGAAAACAGAAAGCTGAGTAGTGAGTGGTTCTCCCCTTTTGCAGGTACCTAGTTAGTGTCCTTGAGAGCAAAGCCCCACATGTGGAAGGCTCTACTGCCTACTCTATGTAACTGTGTATTGGATTTTTTTTAAACATAAGTTTTGATTTCTTTTACTATTTTTCTTCTTTCTTTTTCTTATTGTTATTTTTCTTTTTTACATATACATTTATATTATTACACATATATACATATGTTTTGATTTTACAAGGGTTATAGCTAAGAGATTGCCTTGAGTTGAGAGGAGATTTCTGACTCTGAACTTTAAAAGAGTGTTACAACTATGGGAGCTTCTGATATTAGAGTCACTATATTTTGCATGAAGAAGTGGCTATGAGCATATGGATATGGCTGAGGTGAAAGGTTATAGTTTAAAATGAGATATTTAGATGTCACTTTTACAATGGGTGGTCATGAGATAGCTAATTTTGATTTTCAACCAAAGAGAATTAAAAAAAAAAAAAAACCTAGGAAATTTCAAATATGTTTAACTTTGGGAGAAAAACTCATCTTTAATATGGATAGTGTCACCCTAAAGGACGAGAAACCAAAGTGAATAATAAGGGAAGGAAAAAGCCAGGTCAGCATTGCACTTGTCCTCGTTGGCATTGCTGGCCAATCTGATTCTGCTTCCACGTCTTTCATGGGCTGACCTCCTCTGAACTGTGAGCCAAGAGAAAGGTTTCTTTCCTGAAATTGGTTTTGGCCAGCAATCTGATCACTTTTAATGAGGAACATTGTTCAGTTACTATTCTCATTTTCAATTATACACATTCATATGTATCATAACCAAGAAATAAACTACGCTACATATACCTATTAGTACGGATAGCCGTGAAACCGACATACGTTAAAGCTACATTGAAATGAATAGTGATTATATAAAGTGTTAATAAAAATTCCATACAGGGTCTTGGGGAAAAGCTCAGTCAATAAAGTCCCTGCCACACATGCATGACAACTTGAGATAGATTCCCAGCATCTGCATAACACACCTGTATGTAATACAGCTATAAAATAATCAATAATTACCACTAAGCAAAGTTACATATCATGTATATAGAAAGCTGTAAATAGCTGTTTTACGAAAGATGAAACTTTATAAAAATATTTTCTGTATAAATTAATATCTGTCACAACTTTATTTATGATATGGAAAAAAGAAGAGGGACAATTGTGGAGAAAGAGGAGGAACAGGAGAAGGGAGGAAATAAATATAGTCAAACTACATTGATCAGAAATGTCAGTATGACACCTATCACTGTATAAAAATTTATATAACAATAAAAATGAATAAAATGAATCAGAGAAAAGGTGCTGACATATGAACTAAATGCACATAGACATTGTTATGAGATTTTTCATTTTTATATATATGTACTTTAAATAATTCCTATGATGACACTTTCCACATTATTTTAAGCCCTTATGAAATGTATATGTTGTCTTAACGTGTCATACTTCATAGATAAACCTTAACCCTGATCTTTGGCTTGGCTGTCCCACCACCAGCTTTATGGCCTTCCAGGTGAAACAATTCAGCTTCTGATATGACTAGCCACCTTTGAAATGAGGCTTTTCTCTTTATACAGGGAAAGCAATCTATATGAGCTGGGGCTGAATTCTCTCTTAACACAGCTTAAGCTACTAGCTCCAGGGAGCTGCAACTAATGGTTGTTCTGGTTTTGATTCTCTTGTATGTACCACATTAGAGCAAGCAAAGAAGTGTACCAAGGAGGAGTAAATAGGACAGCATCAAAGTGCCCTCTGGAGAAGGATGCTCACACAAATGCAAAGTGCTGCTGTGTTACTCACCATCACTGCGATCTTTAGCTCATAGTCTCAAGGCCCTTCCTGCACTGTGCTAAGCGGAATGGATTTCGGAAATGCAATTTACATTAACCACCTTTTACTTATCTCTAGATGACAAACTGGGCTCTTGACAAATTTCCCCCTGTGTGGCACATTGTATGCTAATTGACCAGCTAGTGTGAAAGCTCTCACGTGTTTATTACTGGATCTCCACTCCAGTCCATTTTTCATAATGATATTTTATGATTATGGAGCTAGAGAAAAAAGGTCTGTGGCACTGAGGAAAGATTGGAAGAACAAAGTTGCAATATGTTTTCTATCTCGTCGCCCTAAATTTGTGCAGCATATGCACATGATGACAATAAAAAAGGAATTAAAGCTGATGAGACACAAAAGGAAGCAAGAGGAAAATTATGGCGAACATGTCAGATGCAGCCAATATACAGATGGTGTTTAAACTACACACATACACCCTGTACGTTTTACAGACCACACTTAGGGCTATAGGTATTTGGAAAGTGATGGTAAGGGAGAAAAAGACCCACTGAGCACCACGTAAATTGACAATACATTTAAAACTTGAAAAACCCCACAGTGTTGGAAATCAAGTTATTTCTGGAAAGCATAAGAATTATCCTCCATTGTTTACATCTGAGATGAGCCCTAGAAGGCAGTTACAGTGTGAAGGCTCCAGCTCCTTGATCCAAGCTCTTCAAATTGTTCACTGTGCCGTTTCTGTTTTAGGTTAAGCAAGTTGACTTCCTCCTGGCTCCTTCTTCATGAGTTGGAACAATGTCCACCTCATAGCTTTGTTTTGAGGATTAAATGTGTCAGTCCCTGAAAAGAACTTAATATTGAATTGCCTGTTCACTGAAACAGATGAAATTAGGTGGCTGTATTTAATTATTATAAAATATTCCTCAATTCCTGAAGGTAAGAAGATTTTAAATGCATAAAGAGATGAATTGCATCAAGAAACCAGGAGTCTAGAAACTCTTATCTACAGAGTAGCAGGTATTCTGGGCAAAGGAATGGAGTTAAACATTTACAGGGTGGAAATGAAGAAAATAGTTGGTACTGGCGAGAGGGGCATTTCCTGTGTTACACAGGAATTTATTAAAAATGATTCTTTATCAAACAGGATTGATAAATTCTCAGGATTTTCTCTCTACTGTCTCTTATTCTGAGTCTCTGTGGTAGAATGGCAAATGGAAATACAATTAGTTAGATTTGCCAAGCGTGGGTTACAAACAAGTCTTTCTCCACTGGACAGCTTACTGTATTTATGTCCCAAGAGACATGGTTAGGAATTGCTGATAAAATGAGATGGTGGAGCTGCATTCCTGCAGGCAAGTGGACATAAATACAGTTTCTTAAGCTTGCATTTAAGATTTAGAAGATTGCTGTCATCTAACTTGAGGTAAATGCATTACTTTGGCTGGATGGGTGAAATAGTGGGCATTCTGTTTCACTGAAGAACTGAGGAGGGCCAGCAGTTAACTAATCTGTCCCTTTTGAAGGAGTGCTGTTTTAGACTCGAATGCAAATCACTTGATAGTGTCTTCAGGATGTGCTGGGGGCTTGGAACTTTATTATGGCTCCATTTGACTTTTTTTTTTTTTTTTTTTTTTTTACTTTTATCTTCTCTTTGCCTTAATTTATTTCTCCTCAGTTTTATCTCACTTTGCTGGTACCAGGGTCATACAAAGTGGCAAGCTCCTTGAGGACCTCTGAAGTACCATTGCTGCTTGTTACGTACAGAAATGTATTTATATCATCAATGCACACATATAAATGCTACTTGTAAAAAGTCCCAACTTCAGAATTGTGTAAAAGAACCACATTTTCTAGCATTTGATTGTTACTATCCTTGTATATTTTATAAACAGAATGCATATATTAACACATGCTATTAAATGAAGAAAGTGGCATAGTGCTTGTTTTTCTAGACCTGTCCTTTTTCCCTTAAAATATATCCCACAGAATATAGGATGTCTTTCAAATATACACATACATACATACATACATAAATACATACATATGTACATCCTGCTTAAATTTTTATGAGATCTCAGAGTAGATATCATAACCAAAAAAAAAAAAAAAAAAGAATAATACAGCAAACAAGGCATATGTTCATAATGAGAAGTTTGCATGGGGAGGCATGAATCGAAAAGAAGTCTAGGCCAAGAAATTTTGCTGTCTTGTAGGAAATGAGAGCCAGCAAATGGTTCTTAGGATTAGGCAATGCACAGAGGAGCAATGATTTAGGTAGGAGGGTATCCTCTGCTGATACCCAGGATAAGACAGTGTGCTCCATATGGCCAGGTTACATATCTATGTACTGACAGCCGTGATGTAACAAATGGAGCCTAATAAGTTATAAAAATCATGTCTGTCAAAGTCCTTCTTTGGTTCCTGTTGGTGTGTTCCTTGTTTTGAGAGTGTTCTCAGTTTTTAATATTATCAGAAGGCTACAGAGTTGCAGATTTCTGCAGGTCAGGCTACTTTTGGTCTGCTTTGTACAGAGATTCAGCATGGGGAATCTTCTGGAAAGTGTCTCAGTTCTTTCTAGTCCAAAACGTCTCCCAAGATATGTAAGGTGCTTGCAAGCACCTTGTGAGTTGTGCTTTGGGGCAGTAACAATTTTAGAATCTCATGGTTATTTCATCAGCTCCAGACAGGAGGAAGGTTTAATCCTCCCTAATGCTGTGTTTGTGGCCAATCATATTTTCTGTTTTTGCAACAACTCCTGGTAACTCACCACCTGTCAGCCAGGATGTGCATTAACGAAGGCAGTGGCTTCTATGCTCCTTGTCATGTTTGAGGAGGTGCATGACACTCCACGGGTATTGCAAACTGGAGAAACGGATGGCTTTTGAGCGCACCAACTAATTGGTGTCGAATCATATCACCTGCGATTGCCATGACAGGCGTGAATCAGAGCAGCAAAGGCTTGTACCTGTCTCTGCCCCATCAGCGCCTACAGGGTGTTGCGAAATTACCACAGTTCACCATTTCAGATCTCCACATCAGTAACCCCCCAAAGCAAAACAAATTGTGCTTCAAATTATCTTAATCATAAGGTCAAACAAATTTCAAGGTCTCAAATAGCTGGGCTCATATAATTGCTACAGATATCAGATTGCCCTCTTTCTAGAAGTCAATCCTGAGAAGAATCTGCTAAATTCAGACCTTAAAATGGGAGTTCATTGTGATATGGGAACAGCTCTGATGCCACTGAGTCCTCTCCACTGCCATCTTTTATATATTTAAGGGACCCTTGATTCTCAAGCTCTTAAGCTACTCATGTTTTACACTTATAAGAAAAGAGGATGAACAGTTCACCTTGGAATCAATATCTATGCTGTGAAGATTCCTCTGTAGAACCTGGACAAATTGCCACATACAATTATAAAATTCTTTTCTTTCTTACTGAAAAGCCAGGAAAAAGAATAGTGGACAATGAGCTCCAACAAGTAGTTAAAGTTCACCCAAATCCTCAGTAGGGGGAGGGGGAGGCTCCCCCTCCCCCATCAGGACCAGTCATCCTCAAGGTGTTGTGGCTCCTTCTCTGTTGGGCATCAAAATTTAAAATACCTGACCTAATCTCACCTCAGGTCTCTTCTCTTGAGATCACCATAATATCCGGTCCGGATCACTAATAATGTGTGTTCCGGTCTACAAAGATTACCAGACATTCCTTGTTTGATTGCTTGCTTTTTTTTTTTTTTTTTTTTTTTTTCTGACCAAACTACACACTCCTTGACATGACAGATATTTTGCTAATATTGGTCACTGTTGACTTATCAGGGTCACAGATGCGTTAGATACTGACTTAGTTTTTAAGAGGGTGGGAAGAATGAAGGGAGGGAAAAAGAAGAAAAAATGGTGAGCTTTGGTTCACGAACTATTCCTTAGTGTGTGGAACTACAGAATCTCACACCAAGTACAATTTCATCATGGAGGGACTCTCTGCTGTCACAGCCACAAAGGAATTCTTTGCTTTCATCTAGCATTTGATTGCAGGATCAGCTACAAAAAAAATGTACACGTGTGAATGGAAGGTGGCAGGGCTTCCGTTTCACTGCTTGTGCATTTGGCACACTTTATTACAAAGAAGAAAAAGAACCCAGAGTTAGAAGGAAGGGCTCTGGAGTCGTGGGCATGTGTTTAGGCTGCAGAAAGGGAGCCAAAGAAAAGCAGCAGATTCTAACTTTTGTTCTAATTTCACTGTTGACGTTGTTGGCTTACCTCGTAGCTGCCTGTGTCAGTACGGCTGCCAGTTTTAAACACTCAGTTAATTAATTTAGTCAGAGATTTACAAGAAGAAAAATGAAAGAGAACTAAGCCAAGCGCTTAACTTTGACTCAAAATGAATTACCTGATTTCTTTTTAGAGAAAAGCTCTTTAAGCTTCACAGAAGAGTTGGCGGGGTCTCCCACACTCCCACGCTCACCCCCCCCCAAAGACACATCTCAATATATGGTTATTTCCATGTAACTTTAGAGAGATGCATTTCTTTTACTCTGAACTTAGGAAGTATACAAGAAGCTTGTTTTTATTACCCTGATGTGGAAACTACTAATACAGTATCTGTGTGTGTGTGTGTGTGTGTGTGTGTGTGTGTGTGTGTGTCTAGATATACACATGGATGTAAGTGGACCCTTATGTCCTTCCTTAGGGCTATCTACATTTTTTCTCTTCTGAAGCATCTGCCATTGACTTGGAACTCACGACGTAGGCTAGACTGCCTAGCCATTGAGTTGCAGAGATCCACCCTCTCCACTTCCCCATTGCATAGACAATAAACTTTGCTGCCAACGTCAGATATTGAAAAAAAAAAAAACCCACAAATTCTGGGGATTGTACTCAGACCATCATACTTGCACCAGAACCATTTACTGACTGGGCTCTCCTGGCCTCTTCACATTATAAAGAGTTTAAGAATGAGCAGTTTTGATTTGCGTCTTTGAGAAGAAAAAAAGCATTATGAGAAGGGCCCATTCAAACCACTCATAGGTACCAGGCCTGGCTACACCCCTTAGAAATATTTTGACATGCAGAAATCTCACTCTAGGAATGCCATGATGTGCAGGTTACTGGGCTTCACGTGAGGTGAGTCAGACCCAATGGCAAGAGTACAGGAGAGCTGGCTTTGCCACTTGTCTGCAGTGGCTGTGTGTGTGGGTGTACTGTTGACCCCTACCTCGCAGCTCATCACTCACAGTAGTCGGTAGTTGGGAGAACTGACCTTAAAGTCATGAGAGAGGGAGAGCTGTCCCTGCCCCTCAGGAGCTGTAGCACTTTGGAGAGCAGCCACTCCATGACTGGGCAGCACAGTGGAGCTGGCTGTAGAGGTGTGGATACATGGGAGCTGGCCCGAGGTCATGAGAGCAGGAGAGCAGACCCTGCTTCCTGCCTGTGGTGGTATTGCGTGGCCTAGCCTGAACAGTGCTGGTGATCTCACCCTGAGGGTGTGGATAAGGGAGAGCTGGAGGGATGACCAGCTCAGTTATCACCCAGGTCCAGATCCAGGGCTCTCAGTTGGCCCACCCTAAAATCGATTATCATCTGGGAACTATTGGGACCTGTGGAATGGCCAGTCTTGCTGTTCTAAAGATGTGAATCTCCATGACACAGAGCAATAAAAAGATAACTTGGAGTAGTTCCTATGAAGATCCAGTATTGATGGTGTCACAGAAGCCAGAGATCTCAAACCCAACCAATGACTCATTGCAATGAACATTTGCAGGTGAAGATGTGTGGACAGAAGGATATACTGTGGAACGCTTTGTGACATACCGTAGATTCCACAGTGTGTCTGTGTGTGTGTGTGTGTGTGTGTGTGTGTGTGTGTGTGTGTGTGTGATTTGTGGGGGAGGTTGTAAGGACAAAGGGAGAATATGAGGGTACTGGGAAATGAGCAAAACTGGGGATCATGATCTGAAATGCAACAAAGAATCAATAAAAAGTTTTTAAAAATGAGCAATCATAAGCAGGAGAGTAGGACTCTCTTCCCGCTCTTCCACATATTTTCTGTCATACCCCCGACCCCTTTGTAAGCAACTGCTTTCTCTGTCATGTGGGCCTTTCCCAGATTCCTATGACATGCTGTTTCTACTCCCCAGCCACCAAAACCATGAAATAATTGCCCCTTTTTTTATAAAGTACTCGGATTAGATATTTTGATTTAGCACAACAAAATGGACTGAGGCAACTGAAATGAGTGAGAGAGGAACTGAAAATGAAGAGAAGAGATAAGAGAGTAAAACCCAACCAACTCTTATATTTGTTTGCTTTCATCATTTCTATTTCCAAAGAGAACAGAATTAGCTGTAGATGTCTTATGTTCATCCTCCAAGCCCCCAACAACTTTGCACTTCCAGGTGAGCTTTGAAATAGTTTTTTAGATCAGGACGAATGAAGTGAGCATGAATTACATGGAAAATGTACTAATAGGTAAACTCACAAGTCAGGTGGGGCTGCTTCATTCTTTCTTAATTTATGTTGTAAGGTATCATTAGCAGGCTTCATCATTGACTGTAAACTGCTTCAATGTTGATAGTCTTTCTTGTAGGCCTCTAAAATTCTACCAAGGCCCCCCCTTTTTTTCCAGAATTTCAGATATGTTTACATCATACCCAATATTAAATCCAAATATAGATCACACGAGTTTTGGCATCACTGACTGCAAAGTCTAACCCTAACTTTACTTTTAGATTGAGTCAAGTGATTTGAGATTTTTATTGGCAACATAGAAATATGGTCAGTAAACTCAGAAGAGGAAGCAGCAGCTGGGATATCAACTCCCTTCAGCAAATGCTCTTTGAAACTCTGCAGTGTTTAAAGGTCAGCAAGCTGGAGAGGGGGGGGGCTCACAGTCAATCACCTATCTGTTGATATTATTCCTTATCCAGACTTTCATATCTTAAGTCCATTCTTCCATCCCTCTGTGTATCTAGGTCAGAAACCTAGGCAGCATTCTAGGCATCCTCCCAAGCTGTCCCACTTGTCAGTCATCTCTGACTCTTTGAAGTCTCCAGTGGCTCCCCCCTTCACGTGCACTCAGTGCTGAGTCTCCTTTTCATCCAAACCCTCAGTGAGGTCATGGAGCTGCCTATTGAGAGTTGCTTTTTTACCCTCCGAAGTCATCCTTCCTGTTCTGTTTAGGCTAAGCATTTAACTAAAACATAAGTAAAATTCAATTACAACTTTTAACAGTTGCCTGTAATATGAAGTTTTGGAGGCTTGGATTTTAGTCTCAGAAAGCTAGGTATTTTTTTCTTTTTTTTTTTTTTTTTTTACCTTCCAGCCTCATGTTGCTGTCTTTCACATCTCACTACTGATTCTTTGTATCCCTAGAACTTCTCAAAAATCCCAGCCTTTGTGTGGAGTTCTTGTTTGCTGCGTTTTCCTCAGACCCTTTGCAGTTATTTGTACAGTCTCAGCTTGCTAAGCATTCTGACAGACCTCGCCTATTTAGAACTGGTTTGAAGTCCCTCCCCTTGCTTACATGTACTTCTGTTCTCAGAACACCTGAGCACCAGCATATTAAAAAAATTCCAATTGCAATAAGAATTATGTTAGAGTGTCATCACCTGTATTTTCCCAGCGACGCATCATGTAGTTTGTTGAAAAGAATAATTTATTTCAGAACCATGTAGGACTTGTTTTATTTAATTACTTTTAATTATCTTCTTTTACTACTATTTCACCATGCCTTGTTTTTGTTTAGCGTATAAAGTGATGGCTTTCCTTATGACATTTCCACACCTACATGCCATTGTTCTTTGTTCTAAAAAATTTCATGCTTCTGATATTCTCTCTCATGCTCTACAGTTACTAGTTATCATTATTAATTATCATAATGTATGTATGGTGTGTGTGTGCGTGTGTATGTGTGTATGTGTGTGTGCATGTGTGCGTGTGCATGCGTGCATTCGATTATGTGTGTGTGTGCATTCGTGTGTGCGCGCGCATGTGTGTATGTGTATGAGTGTGTGCATATATGCGTGAATACATGCGTGCATATTTGTTTGTTTGTGTGTGTGTGTGTGTTTCTACAACATACCTGTGAAAGTCAGAAAGCGGCTTTGGGAAGCTTCTTCTCCCCTTCCTCTTCCGCCATAGGTTCTGGGTATTTATCTCAGGGCATTAGGCTTGGGTAGCTAGAATATTGCCTGCCAAACCACCTTACCAGCCTAGCTTAAATTTTGTATTTATTTTGGACTTGGTTTCTGTGTAGCTTAGAATCAACTCAAGACTTTGTGGTGCTATGAAAGCATTGTAACTTTGAGCCATGTCTTCTGCCCATATCTCATTCCTGTGTGTCTAATCACAGATCCTTCAAATTTAACTATGGGCCTAAGATGAAACCATATTAATCAGAAAGTCTCTGCAGATATTTTTTGGAGGAAGCTTTGAGAAAGGTGATTATTTTTTATAAGCCATAGATTAAAAAAAAAGTAGCTGAACATCTGAGCACTATTTCACCCCTTCACACACAGAAAGTCATCTTTAATAAATCATTAAGGCCAACATTCCCAAAACAAAAAGCAAACAAACAAAAGCTACAGTGACAAGGACAGAATGGAGGAAGAGACAGAGGTAAGACGGGATCACTGAAATCTTTTCTCTCAGAATGGAGAGCATCTTTACACAAGGCAGGTTTATATCCTTACACATTGCAGCTCAGTGAGCAAGTTATTTAAAATAATCTTTTGAAATATGAATTATTACCATTTGGAAAACAGAAATATGAAACTAATATTTATTAAGTGGAGAAATAAATAAATCTTATTTCCAAGGTGAAGAAGGAGTAACATTGAGAGGGTCAGAAATACTAGAAAGCAGATGATAGTCATTTAAGATGGCATCTCTTTTTTATTTTTTTATTTTATTTTACTTTTTTATTTAATTAATTTATTCAGATTACAACTAAATTGCTATCTCATCACTTGTATCCTCCTGTTTCTCCCTCCTTCCCGCTTTCACCCTATTCCCCTCCCCTAGGTCTAAGACCAAGGGGGACCTCCTCCCCTACTCTATGGTCATAAGCTATCAAGTCTTTTTTGGTAGCCTGCTTATTCTTTCTTTGTGTGCCATCTCATTCAGGAAGAAATAGTGAATTTATAGAGGGAAACATGCATGTATTCATGAAACCTGGATTGAACATTTGACTGTTGAAAAGATCCAGAGCAATATAAGAAGTATTAGATATCATTTACAGGCTGACAATAATTCATATGAAAGGGATTCAGAAAACACCATTACAAGGCAAATTTTATGAATTGATCTTTTTCTATTTCTAACTCACTAAATTCAGCATTAAAATGTATTTTGAGGCATGGTTCCTGATAATTATATATTCAGGACTGCACTTTTGGATAAAGAAAAATGACAAAGAAGGTTTTCAGGGTTCAGTGAGGTCTAGCTAGGTAGCATTTGTCACAGCGAGTGAAGTGTTGTAAACACAACACAGTCATTGTACTTGGAACTAACCTCAGCTCTCTGACCCTCTTAGATGGCACGCAGCCAAATCAAGACCATAGACAGGATGAAAGGTCAGTGTCACATGAAGAAACCAAGTCTTTTATCTGCTTTCCACTTGGCAATTCTGGGAATCCAGTCCCTTTCCTGTCTCAGTTCAACAGTGTCATGCACAGAGAGGTCACAGGAGAGCATTTGGTCTGTTTTGCAAGGGGGATGATAGATGGTGAGGAATATGTTGATTCTACACAGCTACATAGTCGGTGTGAAAATGAGTTTCTATCTTGAGAGTAGGGTGTCTGGATAATGCAGGGGGATGATTCTAGTTACGATTCTTTTTGTTACAACTAAAAGGAAATTAGAAAAATATTTACTACAAATGAACAAAGTAAGCAGAGGGCCTCCAAACATAAACAAACTTGAATTTTTTTGAGACGATGAAAGTAGATGACATCCAATGTATAAAACTGGAATTTACCTTTTTACATAATAAAATATTAGATTTACAAAATAACCAAAGATATAAACACCTACTTATTTGAAAATATGATTAAATGTATGTCCTTTACTATATCATCTGTTAGGGGTAAAGAAAGAAAATAGAAATATAATAAGGAAGAAGAGAGTGTCCAAACAGAAATAAACTTGAAAACTTTTTGAGATGTTGACTGTAGGTGAGAGTCAGTGTATAAACTTAGTCTAAACTTTCTCTTTTCCTGGGAGACAAAAGCGAGCACAGAGCAGCACCTACTTCTATGGCTTAGGAAAAATAAGTGATGTTTAAGGGTTCACTTTCCCATTTCACATTTAAGATGCTTGGACTCACCACTCTACGCCCACAAGAAGCACAAAAACTGTACAGAATGAAAAAGCAACATATATTCTTGGAGCCATTGGAGAAATAATTTTACAAGGTGAAACACTGCCACTCAGCATAAGAGAAAAAGAAGAGTGAATACAAGAAGCAGAAAGTCACCAGTGGGAGCTGCCAAACAAAGTAACATGTAGTAGGAAAACCTAAAATGTAACTTGTGAATTGCTAAAGGCACCATGGACAAATCTGTGAGTTAGAACTTCAGGGAGATCCACTGAACTTCATCACCAAGACAGCTTTTCACAACAGTAGGGGCAATTTCCACTATGTTCTGTGTGAGCGGGTTAGGGCTCTGTGACAGGAGAATGATGTAGATTAGAAAAAGATCCACATGAAGAAATGGAGAGCATTGCAAAAAGATACAAATAATAAAATTAGAACTTTTATTTTTCCTAGTCTTTATTTATGTAACACTCAAAATTATGATAGATGAAATTATTTAATTATGAGTAAATATGTATGTTTGTGCTTCAAAATTAGGAAAATGAATTGACAACAATATTAGAGATAAAAAAAATCAAGATTTATAATTGTTTGTTATTAGCACATATGTAAACTGTCTGTGTCATAGTATTCTATTACCTCTAGTGGAGTGGAATGTGCTGTAAATGTATATTAATAATTCTGTACTGACTACTAGTTTGAAAAGAAATAGAACTATAACTGAGTTATCATGTGAAGCAAGAAAAGGAAATCATATAAAATATTCAATTAAAAGTACATAAGTAAAGAGCGAAAGAAAAACAGGAACAAATGTACCAATATATTATAAAGAGTAGCAACCACAGTAGATATTGTTCTGTTTAGTACTAACCTTGAAAGCCAGTGACCTAAACATACCCATTAAAACAGAGAGATTGCCAAAATGGATAGAAATAGATGTCTCAACTATTTATTATGTACAGAAGAACTGTTTCAGATATTAAGACTGCTATGGGCTCGGGGAATGGTGAAAGTGAAAGACATAGACTTTTTTTTCAAGGAGTAGTGAACCAGTTAGTTATCCAATACCAAATGGTCATCCACCAAAACATAAATATGAACACCATTATACTGACAGAAAAGGTTGTATCTGGAAATGTATATGTGTATGCATGTACATATTGCATGTACTAGCAATTAATGAAAGAAGAGCCATGAATTTAATAGAATGCAAAGAATGGTGTCCAGAGGAGTTGGGTGGAAGGAATGGGAAAAATGATGCCATGTTATAATCTCAAAAAAAAAAAAAAAGTACTTATAAAAAGCCGATAGGCAAAAAGAAATATACTCTGATACTTTAGTTTCAAATGTGGATGTTCATATTACATATTAAACATATATATTAAACAAAGGAGACTTCAAGAGAATAAAATTTATAAAAATAAATGACTTTACATCATGTTAATGTATATAGTCTTAAATAATATACAGTAACCATTGTCATACATGCACCTAATAACAAGGCATCAAAGTGTGTTAGGTAGAAATTAAAGGAAACGTTTGCTATTATAATTGTAGACTTGGACGCCGCATAGTCATAAGTGAACAGAGCCATAGGGACAGAGTTGAACTGAATGAGACAACCAATCTAGTACATGTAACTGATGTGCAGCTCACTTCATCTGACAATAGCAAATGCATCCCTTTCCACCTGCACAGAGCATTCACTAAGATAGATTACATCCCAGACCATAGACCATATCAAATTTTTTAAAAAACTGAAAGAGCATAAATCATGTTAAGTATTCTTTTTGACTACAGTGGAATTCAGCAAGAAATAAATAACAAAAGCAACTACACACTTGAAAATATCTGGAAATTAAACATCGTTCTAAATAACACATCAATCAGAGACACAGTCCTAAGAGAAAATTAAGGCAATTTTACTTAATAAAAATGAAAAGAAAACCCATGAAACATTGGGTTGTAGAACTTTTGTGTTTCATAGTGAGATCACAAGATGCTCATGCTTCAGTAGAACACAGAGTGGTATCTTTTTTGGTGGCAAACATATTCTTGTTATAGGAGACAGCAGCTACACTTATCAGTCTTCAATACCCCATGAGTTCAAAGAATTGTTCACACAAAACAATGTTGGTCGTTCTTTAATGTAACTATGAATACTGTGAATGTATGTGAAATTATGAGATTTGTTAGCAAATGAATAGAACACGAAAATACAACATTGAGTTAGGAGACTCTAAGAAAGACAAATGGAAGATGCTCTCATTAATATATGGACCCTAAGACATACTCTTTAGAATTTCCTGCTTAATATGGAGTACCTATAGAATCCAGGAGACCTTACAGAAGATAGTGGTGAGATATGGAAAAAAATTCATTAGGGAGAATAGAAGTATTCAGATGATCTGAAGGAGAAGAGTAGTGGAAAGGGAGGATGAGGAGCTATAAATAACATTAAGGATGCTTGAAAGACCTGTATGAAAATCTACAAACTATACACACACAGAGAGAGAGAGAGGAGATTGAGAGAGGCGATGAGGAGAGGGAGATGTAGAGAGAGGAGAGAGAGAGAGAGAGAGAGAGAGAGAGAGAGAGAGAGAGAGAGAGAGAGAGAGAAGAGAGAGGAGAGAGAGAGAGAGAGAGAGAGAGAGAGAGAGAGGGGGGGGGGAAGAGAGAGAGAGACAGAGATATTCTTATAAAAGATTCTAAATGAAGTCACCTTACAAATGTGATGACACCATAAGTTGCCAAATAAATATCTCAATGGCAGATGTGAGATACACACCCTTGAGTTATTGGTCAAGTGTGCTCCAGAATCCCCCAGTAATACAGTCTATTGCTATTGACTGTCACCCACCAGAGCTAGATAGTGTGACCCTACTGTTGAGGATACTACACATTTTATTCATAGGACATAGATAAATCAATTTGGTACTGACCAGAAAGTTCTCCCCCACTAGGTAGCTTTTGCAGCACTCATAGTGTTATTCAGATCACTGGGAGAGAAACTCATGAACAGTTTCACACAGAAGATATGCCTATTGGCGCATGAATATTACAGAGAGTTTTATTTTGGGATTTAAGACCTGCCACATAACAGAAACCCATGCCTGTACTGTAAACCTGTGACTGGGTGACACAAAACAGAACCTATTACAAGTATTTTGCTAAGCTGTCTTCTAACCTCATAGCTCTATAACCACAAATTAATGCCACTCTCAGATCCCATCACAGAAAGCCTCTGCCTCTCTCTCACTCTGTGTGTGTGTGTGTGTGTGTGTGTGTGTGTGTGTGTGTGTGTGTGTATTGGTTAACACAGAAATGCACACACTCACATAACTGGTTACAAGGCAAACAATAAGTGGTTTTTGAGTGCTTTTGATACGTACAAGGCTTAGGGACCATCAAAGAGGAGGGAGTGGAATGTTGAACGAAAGACTTGGGCAAGTGAGTGTCTTCTATGTTACAGGACAACTGCACTCATTAACACCCAGCTGCCTACACGAGATCTGTATAAGAACAAGCCACTCAGTATTCCAACATAAAAAAGGGTGGATTCTCACAAGCTCCAGCTTCTAACTGAGGAGCCATTGGCAATTGACAGTGACATTGTAGAGCATATTTAAATTTTTTAAAATTTGCTGATTATATTTTCCATAAGAAATGTTGCTTATTTGGGTTTATACATATGTTTAGATAGACTTGAACAGTACAAAATGGATGCATGTATTGAAATGTTACATGATACCCCCAAATGTATATGATTTGCATAATTTTTTGTGTCATTTAGAAGTAAACATAATACAAACTTTATTTATGTCTCTGAAATAGATGTCAAAATTTCAGGGCAACACAGTGTATCTTTATTCCTCATATTTTGTTCCTGTCCTATCTGCCACCAAAATGTCCCAAACTCTTAACCATCACCCATCTGATGTCATCGCCTCTGGGTTTCCCATTTGAGAACTTGCACTGTCTTATAAAGACTTTAAAGTGACTTCCAATTCTCCTCCCATTTCTTATTCTGGGATATTCTTAACTCTTTGCCTGCCCAATATTTGCATATATTCTCTAAGTCTTTATTGGGGACTTCCCAACTCTTCTCCCAATTCTTATTCCACATAATGAAATTTATTAGCACATAAATGTTTCCTGGCCAAAAAAAAAAAGAGATTTCCCAAGCCCATATTTATATTTAGAAACTGAAGAGGAGTAACCTAACCCTGCCATACTTCCTGAAGAGTTCGGCATGTGGCAAGTGGAGGCCAAACCATCAGGACACATATAGAGCTGTGCATGTGAAGTTGGTGGAGAGGTGGGCTAGGTGGAACACAGGTCTATGATGCAAGCCATGGAACAACTGAGTGACAACTGGAAGCATCACAAAGAACATTTGAGAGGGGGTAAGAACTGAGCTACTGCCTCTTTCTGAACATGCTCCGGTGGCATGGGGTTATTACCAGCAATCTCTGCAGTGTGTAATTTTTTAATATGCCAAACAGACAAGTATATGCTGTTTGCCTTGTAGTTAGTTTGTGCTTTTTCTCTGTTCTATGCCTATGTGTACTTTCCTCCTTAGAAAACCTAGAGGACAAAATTTACCATTGTGAGTATTGTAATTTCTGTTTTGATGTGGCATTATAGCATTCTTTACACTGGTGAAGCGCTTCACCACAGGCAGCATGTTTGTTTTGTTTTGTTTTGTTTTTTGTTTTTGTTTGTTTGTTTTATTTGTTTGTTTGGTTGGTTTTTTACCAGAAAAAAGTCCTTTCTCTGAAATCCCAGAGGCATAGCAAGGCTGCAAGCCGTGCCTTAGCAAAGCACACCTCAGAGATACAACCTCTCCCTTCCCATCAGTGGCTGAGTTTCTGCCCAAGGCTACTTCTTTGCTTACTATTATCTGAATCCAGTGCAGGGCTGCAAAGCTAGGGAACCCTTCACAAGTCTCTACTTGTCATTTTAAAATGTTGTAGCCTGTGTGGATCATTGCAGTAAATAAACTTCAGTAATGAATCTGTATCCATTTAACATAAAATTATGCCATTAACGCAAAATTAAATGTCTAGCCCAGGATCTTAATGTAGCTTATTACCCCCCCAAATGCAAAATCCCCTTTCAATTAAAATTGCTTGCAGCAGTAATTCTAGGAATAATTGCACCGACCCACATACATTTCTCTCTTATCATCTTGAACATGTCTCTCATCTTGGCTCTGTAGGAAATCCTTGTGTTGGCAGGATATTAGTGAAGCGTGTTGTAGTTAACACTAATTAATTCATGTTGGTTTCTTCACAACCTAATGAAACAAAATTAAACCTGTACTTTGTTCATTTGGTTCATATTTTCCAAATGAGACACCTAATGGAGGCTTTGTAAAGGGCATGTCAGCTCTGCACAGTTAGTCTCTTTGAGATTTCTCATCATTTTCCAAAGGGAAAACCCTGAATATGATGCTCATAATAATGATGATTATATACATAAAAGATGAAATGCTTGCCACTAAGTGGCAGAAGATTTATTTTTTTCAAATCAAATTTCTGGCAATGAATTTGTAGCCAGCAGTTTCTCCTCATAAGTGACGCTGAAAGAATGGCATTTGAGAAGTGTCTATAACACAGTTAAATCTACATCGCCAAGGTAATTTCTGAAATGCAATCATTACCTATGGAAAGCTTAATTTTTCCTTTTATTTTTAGAGCCTGCAGAATTAATTTCCCATTTGGAAATTATGATGGCTGAACTTTCTATAGCTGAGCTCAGTTTTTAAGTTTTCATGTTTCTTTGATGATTTTATTTTTCATTTTTGCTTTGTTAAAGAAGAGCTTCCTTACACATTATAATTTCAGTCTCAACATTTTATGTCTTGAAAAATGCAGACAAAAGACAAAGAAGATCTGTGGGTTTTTTTTTTTTTTCTTTTGTGAACCCCCTAAAATGGGTGAGGAGTTCCTAACTCTACTCTTTTCCAAGAGCAGTATAAATCTTTCATCGCAGAGCCACACCGCGCATCCCTACTTTATCTTAGTAAATACCCTCATGTGTTGTTAAGGGATCTCTATTTGTTTATACTAGGTAATGTGGTGCACATGGCTGTTATAATGTGTTGTTTGGAAAATGTCAAGAAAAATGTTTGAATAATGTTCAATAATAGCTCCAGCAACAACAGCTATGGAGAGAAGACCAAATGTATGATTATACAATCCTCTCTTTCCCTCTCTCTCTACTTATCTGTTCCTTACACACACACACACACACACACACACACACACACACACACACACACACAATATGTTTTCTCAAATTCTCACATAGAATTTTCAAAGACAACAATAGCTCTATTATAGCTACTTAGCTAGTGAGAGAATCCTTATAAATCCTTACTTTTTCTAGAAGAAATATCTCCTTTGGGGCATTGTATTACTTTCCTATCTGTTCTTCTGATAAAATAGTGACCAAAAACCAGCTTTATATAAAAAAGCATATTTGATTTTCATGTCCTCATCATAGTCCATTATTGAGGGAACTTGAGCCAGGAAGGAACTCAAGCATAGCAGGCACCTGGAAGCAAAAGTTGAAACCAAGACCACAAAGCAATGGTGACTGCTTACTTGGCTTGCTCCCTAGATCCACACTAAGCTAACTTTCTCATACATTCCAGGACCACCAACCTAAAAAGTTATGGGTTACAGTTGACTGAGCATTCTCACAGCAATGATTAATCAAGAAAAAGCCCTCACACTTGCCTATAGTCTAACAGGCGTTTTCTCAAGAAGTTCTTTTTGCAAATGACCCAGCAGGAAAATCACAACTAGTTTCCACTTGTTTCTCTCCACTTAATATCGTGAGTATGTAATGCTAAGCTCCACAGATGCCAGCAGCAGACAAGGGCTTTCTTAGTCACTCGAATGTCTATAGACAAGTCATGGAATCTAAGTGTTCAGTGTTTACCACAGTGAAAGACAAGATAATAAACATAAAGGCCAAAATCAAATGCTGAAGCTTGATTACTTAGGCTAATGTAGTTGCTTGAGTTTAGAAAAGGATGACACCAAGTCAAGGCAGCCTTGCCTGAACTGCTTTGGCATGTACAGTCATGCTCTTTCCTACAGGACCCCACCATTGTAACCAAAGATCATTGTAGAGTATTATGTGCCCAATATTTTCACTTAACCATCACAGACCAATCAATATTTCCTGGGCCCATTACCCAAACATCCACATGATTTATCTTTGGGTTTTGATGTGATATATTATTAATAATTTCCCTGCCATTATTGTTAGTGTTTCACTATCTTTATACATTTTGCTCCCCCAAAACATAAGGCCACAGATGGGCCTCTGATTTTTATAAGAATAGATAAATATTGGAAATATACTTCCTATTAGTAGAGATTTATATTCCAGTATTGCTAAATACTGAATTCAGTATTTTATTCATGATTGTCATCCAATAACAAATGCACATAATTATTGAAAATGTCTTATGTTATATTCCAGATTAATTTGAAAAGCAGAATATACATAAATAAAAAAAAGAGTTGTAACAAAGTGAGAGCACATAGGTCAGGGTCACAGAAAGCAGTCCAGAAGGAGATCTTGTTAGGAAAATCAATCTCTCTTTTACTGGCTATATAACCCTTAGAATGCCTGTTATTCCCTCAAACCTCTTCCTAATAAGTAAAATTGGGAAAATACAGTATTTACCTGATATAGTTATTAGACGATATAAAATATTTAAAATCTTTGGCACATTTTGCCACATGTACTAAATATAAATAAATCTTGTTACTGTCTTTATCTCATGTCATCCGATGGGAAATTGGTAAGCAAGAATAATTCAAAAGCAAATGCTTTCTCATTGAAACTACAGTCTGCCTGATGAGTGAAAAATTAATGTGCTCAACCTCTAGCATCTCTTACCAACAACAGAATTTTATAATCGCAAAAATGAGCAAAGAACTTGCATATAACTCATAAGCAGATGACACAAAAAAGCCGATTTTTGTCTTTATATCTAGCCAGGCTTACGCATAACAACACAAAAGCAAACTATACAACAGCATTTTCATCCATAACTTAATTAAATTTCTACTTAGAGGATGAAGATACAGGCAGCTCTAAAAAGTCTGGGCGTGGTGAAGCAGGGTAATTTGCCAGCATATGTCAAACCCTTTACAAAAAGTTTATATGCTTTTGTCTGCATGCAAAAACTAATTATGAAGAATTGTCCCTTATTCACACGTGATGAGGTCAAGCTGAACTCTATTTTCAATTATGATAGTTTTGATACACGTAACAGATGGATACTGAGTCAATAAATATTGACATAGTAAATATCTCAGTTACCAAAAAATACTTATAATATTTATTTCTATCTCCAAAATGTTATAATGTAGTGTATAAAAATAATAGCATTCCTGAAAAGTAAAGAAAAAATATATAACATATCATAGGTTTGTTTTCAAATATTAAAATATACAAAACTCTTGCAGTGACATATAAAATTGTCCACTTAGTTCCTAATATATGTTTTGTACTTTTTGTGTGCTTAACACAAGTTTTGTAGCTTCAAATTTCACTTAGTACTAATTTTAATTAAACGTGAAATGAAAAGATATAGAACAAATACTTGGGCCCCATTAAAAGTGTATGCAGAAAAAATAGAAATAACTGGATAATCTCACAAGAAGAGAACACTTAATTGCAAATGAAAATCCCATGGCACTGACCTTGTCCAACACCAGTGTTCTGTTTGAGTCTTTTTTTTTTTTTTCTGTACACATTAAGACTTTTAAAGGAGGATAGATTCTGACAATTCAAACCACTATGGCTTTCCCCATAAGGTGGGAACCCCTTACAGTTGGAAAGAACAGAGACTAACTTAATCTTAGGTTGGAAGGGCATCTGGGGTCAGCTTCTCATCATCAATTTTATGATTACAGATGACTTCTTAGGGGCACTCCTTGTTCATGTGAAACTGTGGTAAAGCTTAGCTCACAGGGTCAAGACCCAACTGCAGAGTGACTCCTGAACAGCCTTCCCTAAGGACTTGAGTCAGCAGGGCGCCCTTCTAACTTGCTGTGTAAGTGATGAGATAAGCTTTTCCAAAATTTACAAGACAAATCTGTCTCCTTTTGTTTATTTCCTGATCAGTCAACTTATTTACCCCAGGGCACTATTCTTATCTCCGTATCACAGGATGGCTCTATCTAAGTAGGATAATGAAGTATAATCTAATTTATTTTATTTTAATTTTTGTTGAAGAAAAAACATTTACTGTGAGATGTAGCTTTAATAGATTTTTAAGTGTCCAATGAAATATCGTTAACTGCATTTACAGGGTTGCATAGCAGAACTCTGGAGCTCATTCCTCTTGCATTATCCAAACATCATACATATTTGATTAACAATCTTGATCCCCACACCCCCACCTCTGCCAACCCTCATTCTGTTCAGTTATTTTAGATGCTTTATTTAAGTTTAATTATGCAGCAATTTTGTATAATAAGAGAAGAAGGCTGCCCAATGAAATGTAATACCATGGGATTGAAAGCTTGGAAATATATATTTTCTATATCACTTATTCTTAACTCTAGAGAGAAGACTCCAAACACCCATGTTATCTTTTCCACTTTAAATGATCAGTGTAACCTTGTGACTTGTATTTTTAGTCCTGTTGGTTTTAACTTTTAGAATAATTTTTGTTTTTTCCTTCAATCTGTGTCTCTCCAAGCTGAGGTCTTGTGATTTATTTCAAATTCTACAGTTTTCATGGTGTACGGTAAATACCAACAACAGAAATCCAACAAATCCTTGTAAGCTCATTCTGTAAGCAAGTTACTTATCTGGCAAGATAGTTAACACATATGTTAACATAGTGCTCTTGTGGACTGTATACAGTTTACTCTTGTTCATTCAAATGCTGATTTCTTTACCTCACTATCTGGTTTCAATCTAGACATTGCATTCTGAAGTTTATTCTAAGTATCTCCTGTCTACAATTTGTATAAACATGTCACCATTTGTTCTCTGTATTGCCAATAAAAGCCAACTAGCCAAAGCTGAACAATAACAGAGAATAGGCTGGTATATCCTGTTCCTGTGAGGGCAGGAGAAAAAAAGGAAGGACAAGATGGAGCCAGGAAGAGTAGACTGGGAAGCCTCCAGAGAAATGAACAGGACCTAGGAGATGATTTAAAAGCAAGCATGATGCGGGAAATCTTAATGGGAGGAAACTATACTAGCATGGAGAATTAGGATGGAGTAATTATTGCACAGCGTTGTGCTATAGGCTAATTGAATAGATCCTAGTCTCTTTGTGTGGTTATTTGAGTATAAAACTGGTTGAGGAGTAACCACTGATTTCACTAAAACATTAGTTCAGTAATATTAATAATTATTCAACGCATACAGGTTTTAGAAAAGTAAATTGTTTTATTTAGTTTGTTATTGTATGAAAAGTATACAGGGAGTATGCAGAGTGAGAAAGCTGAGAATATGCCACAGTGTGGTTATGGCAACCTTGTTGTAATTGGCTTCCTCTTTTTAGCTTGGGTTCCAGAGATTGAACTCAGGTTGTCAGGCTTTTTATTTTTATTTTTTCCAAGCACTATTACCCACTGAGCCACCTCACTGGCCATCCTAGCACACATTGAGCAATATTCCTAATCTATTTGTCTTTACGAATATTTATGGCTGTATGAATTATATTCATAAAATAAATAGTTTTTAACCTGCATATGTGAGAGAGTCATCTACTCATATGTCTTCCAATGTCTCTATCATGGGAGTAGCTGAATATTGTCACTGTGGGTAAATAAATATAGTAGTGGGATCTGTGCTAGAAAAATCAATAACTTATAACCTTAGCCCATTTTTAGTGTGTAAGGATTTCAAAGGTAAGAATAGCACTGAGGAACTAACCAGACTAACCAATAATCAGGAATACTTAGAAAAGACAGGTATATAGACTCTAAAAGAAAAAAAGGTTTGAAAAGGGGCTCTCTAAAAGTAAGCTAAAAAGCAGAATATTTTCTTCTTTTTAATCTGTAAATTAACATCTTTTAATACATTTGCTTGAAGCAAAAATAGTTATGTTCAATGATAAATGCCTGTGGCAATGGTGTCCCAGTCACTCTGATATGAATCCTTCACATGTATTAAAATGTCAATTCAGGTTAAACACTACACTCCATAGAGAGATACACAATTCCTGCATCAATTTGAATGCATTGAAACATTAACAGAAAATGAGTGTCTTAAAACATTTTGTGGTATGATACCAAAGCAATTATTCCACATTAATTTTAAAAATTAAACAAAAATGGCTATCTTATGGGAGTTTTGCATGGTGACATGTAAATCACTTAGCTTGCCTAATCAACAGACCTGGTTAGTGTCTCCAAGTTGTCCAAGAAATCATGCCAATATTTTTACATTTTTCTTTTTCCATGAAAAGAATAGGGCTCACTGTCATTGAATGCTACAACTGAAGGCTAAGATATACTTGAAATGGACTGAGTTGAATTAACTCCCTCAAAGGAGCTGTTCTCTCTGGCTTCATCTCTCTTCATCTTATTAGAAGTAGTTCAACATGCATCACTTTTTCTAAACCTCTTTGAACATTTTCAAAACATGACATTTCTGTGTCACAAAGCCCTGTGGTAAGCTGCCCCTCCATTTACTGTTCACTTGGTAACCTGGAGCTACTAGCAAAAAGTTCTTCTTGTAGGTTTCCAGACCTTGTGGATCCTACTATTTCCCCATTCTTCCATGCTACTCTCGCCTAAAGTCTCAATAGGATGTCCTCTCCTCTGACCCACTTTCTTGGTAAGTAAAGTTTTTCATGGGACATATCCCTTGGACTAGAGTTTTGATATAAGTGAGTATATACCATTTGTCTCTTTGTTTCTGGGTGAACTCACTCATTATGATAATTTCTAGATCAATCCATTTGTCCACAAATTTCAGGAATTCCTTGTTTTTAATAGCTGAGTAGTATTCCATAGTTTCTTAGTCCATTCTTCTACTGAGGGACACTTAGGCTGTTTCCATGTTCTGGCTATTATGTATAAAGCAGCTATGAACATGGTTGAGCATATGTCCCTCTTGTGTGGTAGTGCATTTTCTGGGTATATTCCAAGGAGTGGGATAGCTGGGTCTTGAGGAAGCCCTATTCCCATTTTTCTGAGAAAGCGCCAGATAGCTTTCCAAAGTGGTTGTACTAGTTTGCATTCCCAGCAGCAATGAAGGAGTGTTCCTCTCTCTCCACATCCTTGCCAACATGTGGTGTCATTTGAGTTTTTGATCTTAGCCATTCTGATGGGTGTAAGATGGAATCTCAGTGTCGTTTTGATTTGCATTTCTCTGATGACTAACGAGGACGAGCATTTCTTTAAGTGTTTCTCGGCCATTTGATATTCCTCTGTTGAGAATTCTCTGTTACGTTCCAAGCCCCATTTCTCAATTGGGTTGTTTGGTTTTGTGGTATTTAATTTCTTGAGTTCTTTATATATTTTGGATATTAAACCTTTGTCAGATGAAGGGTTGGCAAAGATCTTTTCCCAGTCTGTGGGCCGTCGCTTTGTTCTACTGACAGTGTCTCCTGCCTTACAGAAGCTTCTCAGTCTCATGAGGTCCCATTTATTAATTGTTGACATTAAGGCATAGGCTGTTGGTGTACTGTTCAGGAAGTTGTCTCCTGTGCCTATGTGTCCCAGGCTCTTCCCCACTTTTTCCTCTAACTGAATTAATGTCTCTGGTTTTAAGTTGAGGTCTTTAATCCACTTGGACTTGAGTTTTGTGCATGGTGACAAATAAGGGTCTAATTGCATTTTTCTACATGTAGACATCCAGTTAGACCAACACCATTTGTTGAAGATGCTATCCTTTTTCCATTGAATAGATTTGGTTTCTTTATCAAAAATCAAGGGAGCAAATGTGTGTGGATTCATCTCTGGGTCTTCAATTCGATTCCATTGATCCACCAGCCTATTGCTTTGCCAGTACCATGCTGTTTTAATTCCTGTTGCTCTGTAGTACAGCTTGAGATCAGGTATGGAGATTCCTCTGGAGGATCTTTTGTTGTATAGGATTGTTTTTGCTATTCTGGGTTTTTTATTTCTCCATATGAATTTGAGAATTGATCTTTCAATATCTTCAAAATATTTTGTAGGTATTTTGATAGGGATTGCGTTGAATCTGTAAATTGCTTTTGGTAGGATGGCCATTTTTACTATGTTGATTCTCCCGATCCACGAACAAGGTAAATTCCTCCATCTTCTCATGCCGTCTTCAATCACTTTCTTCAGAGGTTTGAAGTTTTTTTTGAATAAGTCCTTCACTTCCTTGGTTAGAGTTACTCCTAGATATTTTATATTGTTTGTGGCTATCGTGAAGGGAGTAGTTTTCCTAATTTCTTCCTCTGCCTGTTTGTCATTTGTATACAGGAAAGCTACTGACTTTTTTGAGCTTATTTTGTATCCTGCCAATTTGCTGAAGGTGTTTATCAGCTGTAGGAGTTCTCTGGTGGAATTTTTCGGGTCACTTATATACACTATCATATCATCTGCAAATAAGGATAATTTGACTTCTTCCTTTCCCATTTGTATCCCCTTGATCTCCTTTTGCTGTCTTATTGTTCTGGCTTGAACTTCAAGAATTATATTGAAGAGATATGGGGACAGAGGGCAGCCTTGTCTGATCCCAGATTTTAGAGGGATTTCCATTTAACTTAATGTTGGCTGTTGGTTTGCTGTATATAGCCTTTGTTATGTCTAGATAATTGCCTTGTTTTCCCGATCTCTCCAGATCTTTAAACATAAATGGGTGTTGGATTTTGTCAAATGCTTTTTCTGCATCTAAAGAGATGATCATGTGGTTTTTCCCTTTCAGTTTGTTTATGTGGTGGATTACATTGATGGATTTCCATATGTTAAACCATCCCTGCATGCCTGGAATGAATCCTACGTAGTCATGGTGAATGATGTCTTTGATATGCTTTTGTATTTGCTTTGTGAGTATTTTGTTGAGTATTTTTGCATCAGTGTTCCTAAGAGAAATTGGTCTGAAATTCTCTTTTTTTGTTGGGTCTTTGTGAGGTTTAGGTATCAATGTGACTGTGGCCTCATAGAAGGAATTTGGTAATATTCTGTCCATTTCTATCTTTTGGAATAGCTTGAATAGTATCAGTATTAGCCCCTCTTTGAAGGACTGGTAGAATTCTGCGCTGAAGCCATCTGGCCCTGGGCTTTTTTTGGTTGGGAGACTATCAATAGTTGCTTTTATTTCTATAGGCAAAATAGGGCTATTTAATTTGTTTATCTGGTCTTGGTTCAATTTTTGCAAATGGAATCGGTCGAGAACTTTGCCCATTTCCCTTGAATTTTCGAATTTTGTGGCATAATTGCCTTTAAAGTAGGTTCTTATGATTCTTTGTATTTCTTCGGTGTCTGTTGTTATGTCTCCCTTTTCATTTCTGATTTTGTTAATTTGGATAATGTTTCTCTGTCTTTTAATTAGATCGGCTAACGGTTTGTCTATCTTGTTAATTTTCTCAAAGAACCAGCTCTTGGTTTTGTTGATTCTTTGGATTGTTTTCTTTGTTTCTAATTTATTGATTTCAGCCCTGAGTTTGATTATTTCTAGGTGTCTACTCTTCTTGGGTGTTTTTGCTTCTTTTTTTTCTAGAGCTTCCAGATGTGTTGTTAAGTTGTTTATGTGGGATGATTCCATTTTCTTTTTAAAGGCACTTAGTGCTATGAATTTTCCTCTTAGCACTGCTTTCAATGTGTCCCACAAATTTGGGTATGTTGTTCCATCATTTTCATTGAATTTCAGGAAGTCTTTTATTTCTTCCCTTATTTCTTCCCTTATTTCTTCCCTTATTTCTTCCATGACCCATGTGTCATTAAGTAGAAAGTTGTTTAGTTTCCACGTGTTAGTATGCTTTTTGTTATTTCTGTTGTTGTTGAAGTCCAGCCTTAGACCATGGTGGTCTGATAAGATACAAGGTATTATTTCAATCTTCTTGTATCTGTTGAGGTTTGCTTCGTGACCAACTATGTGATCAATTTTAGAGAACGTTCCATGGGGTGCTGAGAAAAAGGTATAATCCTTTGCGTTTGGGTGGTAAGTTCTGTAGACATCTGTTAGATCCATTTGATTAATGACATTGGTTAATGAAGATATTTCCCAGCTTAGTTTTTGAATCAAAGACCCATCTTTGAGTGAAAGTGGGGTGTTGAAGTCTCCCACTATTAATGTGTGGGTATTGATGAGTGGTGAAAGCTTTGTTAATAACTCTTTTCCAAATGTGGGAGCCCTTGTATTTGGAGCATAGATGTCCAAAATCGTGATGTCTTCTTGGTTGACTTTACCTTTGACGAGTACAAAGTGTCCATCCTCATCCCTTTTGATTAATTTTGGTTGAAAGTCTGTATAATTACATATTAGAATGGCTACACCAGCTTGTTTCTTGTGACCATTTGCTTGGAATATTTTTCCCCAACCTTTTACTCTGAGGCAATGTCTGTCCTTGTGGTTGAGATGTGTTTCTTGAATGCAGAAGAATGTTGGGTCATGTTTATGCATCCACTCCGTTAGTCTGTGTCTTTTTATTGGAGAATTGAGACCATTGACATTGAGAGATATTAATGACCAGTGATTGGTAAGTCCCTTCATTTTTGATATTTGTAACAGTTGAGATTTTGTGAGGTTGTGATTTTGCAATGGTATAGTTACCTATTTTCTATGTAGTTTTGGTTGTAGTTTGACCAGTTGGGGTGGAGTTTTCCTTCTAGTAACTTCTGTAAAGCCGGATTTGTGGCTAGGTACTGTTTGATTTTGTTTTTGTCATGGAATATCTTGTCTTCTCTGTCAATGGTTACTGATAATTTCGCTGGATATAGTAGTCTTGCCTGGTATCTGTGTTCTCTTAGGGTTTGCAGAACCTCTTTCCAGGCCCTTCTGGCTTTTATGGTCTCTGCTGAGAAATCAAGAGTGTTTTTTGAGAAGTCAAGAGTAATTCTGATAGGTTTGCCTTCATGTGTTACTCAACCTTTTTCTCTTGTCGCTTTTAATATTTTTTCCTTGTTCTGTATATTTTGTGTTGTTATTATTATGTGGTGGGAAGATTTTCTTTTCAGGTCTATTCTATTTGGTGTTCTGTAGGCCTCCTGTATGCTCATATGCATCTCCTTCTTCAAATTGGGGAAATTTTCTTCTATTATTCTATTAAAGAAGTTTTCTGGGCTGTGGAGTTGGTTGCCTTCTCTTTCTTCAATCCCTATTATTCTCAAGTTTCATCTTTTCATGGTATCTTTGATTTCTTGAACGTTCTGTGTCAGGAACTTTTCAGATTTAGCATTTCCCTTGATAGTTGTTTCCAGTTCTGTGATTGTATCTTCAAGTCCCACTGTTCGTTCTTCCATTTCTTGCAATCTGTTAGATAAGGCCACCTCTGAGATGCTTGCTTTCTTCTCTGATGCCTCTTGATCACATTTTTCTTCTCTGTGTTCCTGTATCATAGCTTCAATTTTTATCTTCATGTCTTGGACTGTTTTAATGATTTCCTTCATCTGGTTATTTATATTTTTCTGAAATTCTTCAAGTGCCTCTTTATATGACTCTTTTAATTCTTCAGCCCTCTTGTTTGCCTCCTCCTGCATTTGTTTACAGATTTTATTTGTTTATTCCATTATCATCTTCTTTACTAAGGACTTGAGGTCATTTCCTTGAGTATCCATTGGTGTTAGGTTCTCCAGGTTGTTTTTATTGGGAATGCTGGGATCTAGAGATGTCAAACTGTTTTGGTTTTAGTTAGCATTCTTTCGCTGTCCTCTTGTCTTTTTGATGGCTCTGATGTTGGAAGGTATTTTGTAGTGACCTTCACTGGTTGAGAGTGGATAATTGACGATTGATTACAGGTTGGGTGCTCTTGCCCCTGGGGATCAGGGAGTATTTCTGTGGAACAGGTAGGTGATCCGGTTTCACTCCTGGTGATTTTCCTCTGCACCTTGGGCACCAGGCTGAGTCAGCCAAAGTAGATTTCTGTTTGGACTTTACTACTGTAATTCAGATCAGCAGTTTTGGGACCTAGAATAAGGTCAGCACACAAACGTTCTGGTTGTGTAAGTTGATCCCAGCTGCCTGTCCTTCCTGTGGCTTTGAAACCAAGACCCCATGTAGATCAGATCTTCTGGGGTGTAGCTATCTTTTAGCTCTGTCTCTATACCCTGTAGAAGTGTCTAGCCTCTCTCAGAACTACATGTCTGGAGGGACCAAGATCGCTGTAGGTCAGCAATTAGACACTGCAAGCAAGACCCACGTTTCGTCTCCCTGTACCGTGAGAGTTCCTGCCTTGTTCGGACCAGGTGCCCCAGCTAGGATCTCTCGTTCTGGGAGTACAGGGCCAGTGCCTCCTGGCTTGGCGGCTGGGAACAATAGGGTTGCAGAGCTCTGGAGGTCACCCGCAGAACCAGTTCTTCCCGCTGGGCTATGATGCTCCGCTAACGCTCTAGGTCAGCAATTAGACACTGGAAACACGACCCACCCATGTCTCATCTCCCGATAACGTGAGAATTCCTGCCTTGCTCGGGCCAGGTGCCCCACTAGGCTCTCTCATTCTGGGAGTGCAGGGTCAGTGCCTTGCGGCTGGGTGGCTGGGAACAATAGGGTTGCAGAGCTCTGGCGGTTGCCCGTGGAACCAGATCTCTCCGCAGGTCTATGATGCTCCTCTATCACTCCAGGTCAGCAATTAGACACTGTAAGCAAGACCCACGTCTCCCGATAGGCCTGTGGAAGCAGTCCAACCTGATTTCTCACTGCCGCTGTTTGCAGGCTCAGTCTGCTGTGATCAGTGTTAGGTTGGGCCCCGGATGGCCAGCGAGCTGCAGTCCCACTTTAGCTGTCTCTGTTGGGTCCTGCCACCTGTGTTTCTACTCGGCCTAGGCGGGTGACCTCCATAGTTTGGGGTGGTGTCAGGGGAGGAATCCTAGGGCAGATTCACCCTCTTCACTGAGACTCCTCTGGCTGGGGGCTCCGAAAATCCCCTCTCCGAACAGCGAGTCTGTGCCTTATATGCCAGCTGCATTTTGCATGTGGATTCGTTCCAGAGTTTGGGGAGTATGTTTAGCACCTCCGGGATGTTGCTTGTCCCGGGGGGTAGGCCCCCTGTTGGTCTGTGGCCTTTGGGGCCCCACTCACCTACAGTTCTCAAGATCCCACAATCTGTAGCTCCACTTATGTCCCTGGTCTCCTCGGAGTAGATCAGATACATAGCTTATTGGTTGGTGCCATCTTGGAATCCACAATTTTTTTTTTAATTTAAGTTCATTTTTAAAAACATATTCACTTTGCATCCCAATCATAGCCCACTCCCTTGTCTCCTCTCTGTCCCACCCTTCTTCCATCTTCCTCCTTATTCCCTTCCTCTAGTCTTTAAAGAAGGGGAGTCCGTCTCCCCTACCAAATGATCCCAACCTATCAAGTCTCCTCAGGATTTTCTGCATCCTCTTCTGCTGTGGCATGGTAGGGCACTCTGCCAGGTGGAAGTGATGGAAGTTCTTTGATCTTTAAGTATAAAAGTTATAATGAAGGCGATTCAATTGGGGCTCCTCATGACCAGTTGCTTTCTGAATATTGAGCAGGTAGAGTTTTCTTTTATGGTTTCTATCTGCTGCAAGAGAAGATTCTTCGATGAATGTTGAAAGCCACACTTATCTGTGAGCATAAGAACAAACATTTTGGAAGCCCTCAGTAACCACACTGGTTTAGTAAAGCAGTAGTAGTAAGTTTTCTTCTAAAATCCATTGACCTTACTAGCCTTGGGTTTTTGGCTAGGTTTATAGTGCCGGACATGATTTACTTCCCGTTGAATGGTCTTAAGTCCAATTAGATAGCTGTTGGTTACCAACAAGATACAATGCCACTGTTGCACTTTTAGAAATATCTCATTATATACAACTCAATTGTTATCCCATAACTTGTATCATCTCATTCCTCCCTCTTGCTTTCACCCTATTCTCCTCCCCTAGGTCTAAGACTGAGGGGGACCTCCTCCCCTACTATATGGTCATAGGCTATCAAGTCCCATATTGGTAGCCTGTTTATTCTTTCTATGAGTGCCATCAGGCCTCCCCACCGAGGGGAGGTGGTCAAATATGGAGCATCAGAGTACTTATCAGAGTCAGTCCCCACTCTCCACATAACTGTGGAGAATGTACTGCTCATTGGGTAGATCAGAGTAGGGATTCGATGTTTATTACTTGTATTGTTCTTGGTTAGTGCAATAGTTTGTGCAGGTGCCCCTTGGCCCCGATCCACCCATCACGATGTTCATATTGTAGGTTTCTAGGACCCTTTGGGTCCTTCTATTTCCACATCTCCTATATTTCTCTTACCTAGAGTCTCAGTAGGATGTCCTCACATCTACCCCAATCTCCTGGTAAGTGAAGACTTTCATGGGACGTGCCTTTTCGGCTAGTGCCCAATTATATGTGAGTATATACCATGTGAGTCTTTCTGCTTCTGGGTTAACTCACTCATTATGATCATTTCTAGTTCAATCCATTTGTCCACAAATTTCAGGATTTCCTTGTTTTTAATAGCTGTGTAGTATTCCATAGTGTAAATGTACCACAATTTCTTTGTCCATTCTTCTACTGAGGGACATTTAGGCTGTTTCCAGGTTCTGGCTATTATGAATAAGGCTGCTATGAATATGGTTGAGTATATGTCCTTGTTGTGTAGTGGAGCATTTTCTGAGTACATTCAAAAGAGTGGAATAGCTGCGTCTTGGGGAAACCCTATTCCCAATTTTTTGAGAAAGTGCTAGATAGATTTCCAAAGTGGTTATATAAGTTGAAATATTTTTAAATTGAAAATGTATTCTTCTCTCATACAATATAGCTCAACCAGTTTTCTGCCAGTCCATTCCTACCAGCTTCTCTAACAGCCCCCCACCTATTCTCTCCACCAGATCCACACCCCCTCCAGGTTCTCATCAGAAAATAGCAGACCTCCCAGAAACAACAACCAAACAGGACAAAACAAGACACAATAAGAAAAGGTAAAATCCTCATATCGAGGCTGGACAAGGCAACCCAATAGGAAGAGAAGAGTCTCAAGAGCACGCAACCGAGTCAGAGATATCACTCACAGAAAGAAATCCCACAAAAACACCAAGCTAACAGCTGGGACATATACACAGAGGACCTTGTGCAGGCCTTGGCAGGCTCCTTACTTGCCATGTCAGTCTCTGTGAGCACAAGTGAGCCTTGCTTAGTTGAATCAGTGGGCTATGTTCTCCGGGTGTCCTCCATTCTTTCTGACTCCTACAGTCTTTGCTCCTTTCTTCTTTCCATGGGATTCCCATATCTCCAAGGGGAGAGACCTGATGGATTCCTCCAATTTAGAGACACCCCCTCCATAATGTCTGAATGTGTGTCTCTGCACATGCTTCCATCTGCTGCCAGAGGAAGCCTCTCTGATGATGACTGCACAAGGCACGAATCTATAAAGAACCAGATACATTTTAAGTGGCAAAGAGAAGTGCCAGATGCTAATGTCTTGAGGACTCCACCACTGCTGCAAGGTATGATAGCTCCAGATTCAGGCTTTTTGGCAAGGGTGGAGGGAAGCGAGACTATACTATAAGGTGAAAGTATGCATATAAGTATATCTGTATTGATTCATACTCAAACGAACTCTTTGATTACTCTATAATATTGCATCATACCAACCCCTTGTTAGAAAGAGAAAGAACAGTATAGATATTTATTTTCAGTGGGAGTTGATTATAAGTTACTATTGGTCTTATTCAGAGAGAAAACAAGGTTGGAGTCAGGGATGCCACTCTTTTCCTCTATCTTCTTTCTTAGGTTTGGAGATAGGGTTTGAAAAGAAAGAAGGAGGATTATAGAAATACATAGGGATGATAGGACAAAAAGTAGATTATTGAATCTACTCCTCAATTTAAGACCTCAACTGTTACTCACAAAGATATTTTTAATTCATTGGCATATAATTTTGCATATTGATGCAAAATAAGTTTAATTTTGGTACATTGGGAAAGAATTCACATTTAAGATTATTCTTCATACACATCATATATATTTCTACTCAAATATGAGCTGTTGTACCCATACCACTCAAGTAGAGTACAAGGCTTTACCGCCAATATTTTGAAAAGGCTGCTGCAGGCTGTCTAGGATAAGTAAGTTAGAAAAGTTAATTGTCCTTGTTTCTGCCACAGACAGAATTCTGCCTAAAAATGGGCAAGCGTTGATGAAGGCAGAGTTGAAAGCCAAACTCTGCCAAGACAGGGTAAACAAGTCCTCAATCATTCCTGCCTCTCAAATATGTCTGTCAGATATATTGGGCCAGAAGGCTGAAGATGATGCTCCGACGTTATAGAGAGTTTTGGGTGACTGTTCAGGCAGCAAATTGTCTCTGTCATTTTTTTTTTTTTCCACTTTGGAAGCTGCTAACCTGAACTTCCTGTTTACTCGGGAAGTTTTAACTAATTAATTTAACTCCTTTTCAAGTCTCTGATGGGGTCAAAACCCAAAGATTTTAGTTTTACAATTAAGCTAAGTTGTTTAGGGGTTAAGATGTTTTTAGGTCCGGAGAGATGTTTTAAGTTGATATAGGTGAGATATGATAGATATTGATTTACATTAAGAATTTTAGATTCACCAAGATAGGAACGAAGTTTTCTTCAAGGTTGCCAAATACAAATATCCAAAACACTATGAATGAAACATTTATATAATTCCTGATTGTTTTGTGGTTCTTCTTGCTGTATGTAGATTGATACATATATTTATGCATGTCTCTGTGTGTGTGTGTGTGTGTGTGTGTGTGTGTGTATGTGTGTGTGTATGTGTGATACTATAGGTATATAAAAAATATATTTAAAACACTGTTCCCAACCTGATAATGGTAATATGTGTAATAAAGATAATACAAACCGTGGGAATCCTGGAGATGAAAATCTAGGTGAGTGAACAGGAACTGCAGACACAGCATCACCAACAGAACACAGAAAAGAATACACGGAAGAGAGAGTCTCAAGCTCAGAAGATAAGATACAAGAAAGAGATACATCAATCAAAGAAAATGTTAGACCTAAAAAAAAATTCCTGACACAAAACATCTAGGAAATCCGGGACACTGTGAAAATACCAAACCTAAGAATAATAGGAATAAAAGAAGAATCCTAGTTTAAAAGGCCAGAAAATATTTTCAAGAAAATAATAGAAGAAAATTTTCCTAACCTAAAAAAAGAGAGACCTATAAAGATGCAAGCTTACATCAAATACTGTGGACCAGAAAGAAGGCCTAACCAATCAGCTGGCGGGACTTGAGTGGGCTCACAGAGGTCAGGGAGGCTGACAGTTCCGAGCTTGGCGTTCTTGTTGGATTCCTAAGAGTGGAAGCAGGGCTGTCTCAGACATTGTTTCCTGCTTGTGTAACCCGTGTAACCGATTTTTCTCCTATGTGGTGGCCTTGTCCAGCCTTGATATGAAGGTTTGTGCCCACTACATTGTAAGTTGTTATGCCATGTTCGGTAGATGTCCCCGTAACACCTTCTCCTTTATTTTAAGGGAAATGGAGGAGGAGTGAGTTTGAGGGAGAAGCGAGGTGAGGAGGGGAACTTGGAGGAGTGCATGGAGAAGTGTGGTCGGTACATAATGTATGAGAAGAATAAATAAAATAATGTAATTCTGAAAATTGGAAAATCACAATGGATCACTGAAGCAAGGGGTTCCTTATATGAAACAAAATATTGGTCTCACCTTTAGCTAAAAAAAAAAAAAGAAAGAAAGAAAGAAAGGAAAGGAAAGAAAAGGTAAGAACATAAGGTAGAGGAGAAGCACCAATCTTATCTACTTCATTACATCAACCGATAGTTAGAAGCACACTGGATTATGGAGAATGTTTCATACATAGTTTTTTATTTAATTAATTTATTCAGAAAATTAATTAAAGACACATAACATTAAATCTAAATGCCCAGTGAGCAAGCTTGCCATATCCTGAGGAAGGACAACAGAAGCACACTATAGAGGAGGTTATGGTTTAATTCCTGATTTCTAACTCACCATCATCAACACAAAATTTACCAACAATAAAAGGCATCTGAATTTACAATGAGCAGGAATTAATTCAAAGTCAACTGAGTGATGAATCTTAGGCGTTTTTTGTTTTGCTTGTGTGTTTATTTTTTGTTTTTTGTTTTGCCAACATCTGTTCTTGTTACATTTTGTGAGCTCACTGTTGTCTTGGTTCTGTACATAAGACAGATATGTTTAGGTATTTATGCTTTTACAGCATGAGACTCCAGTGTGTGCTGTCAGAGCATGGGACTCCAGTGTGTGCTGCCAGAGCATGGGACTCCAGTGTGTGCTGCCAGAATACCCTGGCTCAGATTCCAGACCATTGTGTGTTATTTTTTCTGTTTACCAAGTTTTCTACCCTTACTAAAAGTGTTTAATTACCAAAAAAAGATACTTAGTAATTCCAACTGTCATTCATCGATATCTATCACATTACTTTATCTCTGGATTGTATTGTGTTAGAATGTTTGATTTAAAATTGTGTTTGAGTCACTCAATTAAATTTCATATAGATCTGGACCCAGGGAGTAGTGTGCACAAACTGATGCCACAACCAAGAATATTGCAAGCAGGGAACCTAGACTCCCTGCTCAGATGTAGCTAATGGACAGCTCATTCTCCACATGGAGAAAGGGAGGAGAGAGTGGGGCACTGACTCTGACATGAACTCCAGTGTCCTTGCTGCCCCTTGGCAGAGAGGTCCTGCGGGAACACAGAGGAAGGAGATTCAGGCTATCCAAATGAGACCTGACAGCCTGTAGTCAGATGATGTGGAGGGCGATCCCACAGGTCAGAGGTTTAGGCGAAGGGGGTGGGGTGGAAGAGGAGGGAGAAAGGGGACAGGAACATAAGAGAGAGGGGATTACAATGGAGACCTAATGCAAATAAATTATAACAAAAATATATATCAATCAATAGGTGGATTTTGGCTTGGGATTAGAACAGAAATCTCATTAATTTATAAAGTTGTTCTAAAGTGCATATGAACATGCGTGTTGTAGGTGCATGTGCATGTTAGTGTGCATGCATGTTTCTATAGCTTTGGGAGTCCACAGACTCACCCCAGTTGTCCCCTAGAGTTGCCCACCTAGGGTTTTTGAGACAGTGTTTCTCACTATTCTTGGTGCTCACCTATTAGGCTTGACAGGCTGGTGAGCAAGCCCTGAGGCTCTGCTTCCCGCTCAGGGTATTACAAGCATGTGCTGTTACGTCCGGCTTTTCCTATGAAAGCCTAACATTAGGCTCAGATCCTCACGTTTGCAACACAAATGAACTGCCTTTCATCCCAGACCCTCTTCTGGCATTTTGCACATTGCATTGAACTGAATCAGAATATTCTAGAATGATGAGTACAAAAATCAAAATATTGATGAAATTCTGAAAAAAATGTTAAGATTTTCTATCTTCCAGTATCATTCATTCAAAATGAGATCCCTTGCTTTAAAATAAACAATCACACCTGTCTCATTGGTATGTGAATTTGCTTTTGTCTTTAACAAATGGTAAAATTACATGAATGTAAGACATTTGTTTTAAACTAAATTTTATTATGGTTCATTCTTAGTAAATGTTTTATTTGTGTGCCTATTTGGTGTGCCAATATACCTAGCCATGTAAAAATTTCTGTATTGATAAGTGATTGCATGTGGAAAAACTGTAAGAAGCCCTGGTCTGCTGAAAGGCCCTGTGTACTCACTGTCCTTCCTATGCATTCACCAAATCACTGCATGCTCTATAGAAGAGTGGGGCAGAGGCATTACTTTTCTCCCAGCGATAGTAAACAGTAACACATAGACAAGTTTTGCTTCTACAATAAACTTAGCCAAAGTTCCTACCAACTTTCCTTCTTTGGTTCTTCCTCCCTGGCCAGTTTGTTCCAGTCATACCTCAATGTAATGCCCACCAGACAATCAACTTCTGAAGTGTGCTCTGCAACACTTTTGGAATAATTGCACGAATCCCCTCACCTCAACTACTTGTCTGTGAGAGGTAGTATTTTCTTCATATGCTCTAGATAAGAGAGGTCACTACATTTTGAATGGAAAAGCAACAACCAACATCATCCATCACTATTGAACTTGCATAAAATACATATAAACCTTGTAAAGTAATACAGTCTTTCTCTTTTATTTTTCAATTTATTTACTTATTCATTTTACATCCTGATTGTAGCCCAGTCCCTCCTTTCCTCCCAGGCCCACCCTTCCACCCTATTCCCCTTTCATCCTCCTCTCCTCCTCAGAAAAAGAGAGCACCCTTCCCTGTACCGATCCATCCCAGCACAGCAAGTTGCATCATGACTAAGCACATCTACTTCCACTGAGGCCAGACAAGGCAGCCTAGCTATAGGAAAGTGATCCACAAGCAGATAACAAAGTCTATGTGAGAGGCAGCCCCTGCTCCACTGGCTAGGGGACCCACAAGAAGACCAAGCTGCCTAGCTGTTGCATATGTATCAGATACCTAGGTACAGTCTGTGCATGCTTTTTGGTTAGTGCTTCAGTCTCTGTAGGCCTCCATAGGCCTAGTTGAGGTGACTCTCTTGGTCTTGTAGAGTTCCTGCCCCCTTCGGGTCCCTCTATTGTTCCTCCCAATCTTCTACAAGACTCTTCAAGCTCTGCCTAATGTTTGGCTGTGATTCCTTGCAACTGTTTCAATCTACTGCTGGGTGGTGACTCTCAGAAGACAGTTATGCTACCCCCCTCCTGTCTGGTAACATAACAGTTTATCATTAATAGTGTCAGGAGTGGGACGGGGGCATCCTGGAGAAGAAATGCATTCTTTTCTCAATCATTTTCTTTGTGGAAAATTGTTACTTAAAATAGATTAACTCTAACAAAATTAAGTTGTGATAAGACTATAAGACTGTCACTTCATGGATTTTTGGCTAAGATCAAGTGAGGAATGATAAAACTAATATCTGTTATAAACTCACATATATATTATATATATATATATATATATATATATATATATATATATATATATATATATATATAGAGAGAGAGAGAGAGAGAGAGAGAGAGAGAGAGACAGGGTTTCTCTGTGCAGCCTTGGCTGTCTTGGACTCACTTTGTAGACCAGGCTGGCCTGGAACTCACAAAGATCCACCTGCCTCTGCCTCCTGACTGCTGAGATTACAGGTGTGCACCACTGCACCCAGCTTCAGCTATACACTTATAAAGAATTTTATATGCATTCTTGTTTCTTCAATATATATCTCTGGAAGTAGGAGGGAGGGAAGAATAAGAGGAAACAGGGGAAGGGATAACAATCAAGATGTAATATGAATAAATTAATAAAAAATGTAATTAAAAAAAGATATATCTCTGGGTAAGATTTTATCATAAACCCATATGTTATTAATGTTCAACCTGGAATTATTGACGTCCAGGTTAGTACCAAATATCATGAAAAGGTAGATGGCTTAAACTTTCTTTTAGAGAAAAAAAAATTCTAGGAGTTCTGCATTCATGCCTGCAAAGCACAGAACTCAATGTAGCTGGGTAAACATACTCTGAACCAGGTTAGGGAAATAAGTCCAAAGGTAGTACAGTACATTTTTGTGTCTACAAGAAATGTCTTTAGAGATAACAAAAGAGCCTGAGGCTGGCAGGAGTTTGGAGATGCTGATTCTTTTTATCAAAGACAACTAAAGGTTACTATGGGAATTTGAGGATAAAATGTGCAGTTTCATAAACTTCTGCTATCATTGGAGGGCCACATTTTGGGAAAGCATCTTGGAACAAAGCTCATTTTCTACTTCTAGTACTTTGAGCAGACCTCAAGAGTGTACCAAGGCTGCTGGTTTATATGTCTATGTACTCTCCACTACTGATGCATCTACAGATTCTCTTAGCTCAGAAACATAGAAGGTTGAAGAAGAGCGATGGTACAGCATCATTTATAAAAGCATCCCCTTAACCCTGTGCTCGAATTTACCCACAATCCTCCTCTACATCAAAGAACCTATGTACATGTCCAAAACATATTTTGAAATTTCTTGACTTTCAACTTGTAAAGTAGCCATAAATATTTTTAAAGCTTTTCGTTTGTCTTCCCTTATATAGTGTTGTTGTCAGTGTTTGTGTTTCTGAATTGGTGTGTGTGTGTGTGTGTGTGTGTGTGTGTGTGTGTTTCCTTCTGCCTGCTACTATCATGCTTATGTTCAATAGGGGTGTGGGATATGCCAAGGAATTGTTTAACTGCATCAAATAAGACAAGGTCTTCACTGAGGTTGTGCTTGGTCATCTTACTGTTATCTGCTTCTGTCTTTCTGAAATGTCCCTTCACCATTTTTAGGCCAAAAAAAAATTCCTTCTTTAGAGCAGATATTGAGGGAATGTCCAACCAATGCATGGCCCAATCTGAAACCCACCCCATGGGAGAGAGCCAACCCCAGACACTATTAGTGATAGCTTGCTACACCTGCAGATGGGAACCTAGCATAGTAGTCCTGTGAGTGGCTCCACCCAGCAGTAGATAGAAACAGATGCTGATGCTCAGCCAAACCTTGGGCAGAGTGTAGATGTCTTGTGGAAGAGTAGGGGGAAGAATAGAAAGAACCAGTGCAGACAGGAACTCCATCAGAAGACAAACAAAACCAGTAACCTGGGCTCAGGGGGGGGGGGCTTATGGAGATTGGTATACCACCAAGGACCATGTATGGATTCTACCTAAGGCCCCTATACATACATAGCTGATGGGCAGCTTGGTCATCAGCTGGGTCCTCTAGAAATGGGAGAGGGGGCTGCCTCTGGCATGGACTTTGTTGCCTGCTTTTTTGGTCACTTACCACAGGCAGGGCTGCCTCACCAGGCCGCAAGAGAAGAAGATGCCCTCAGTCCTTATGCAACTTGATTTGCTGGTGTGTGTGTTGGGGGGATGGTGACTTGCATCATCTGAGGAGTAGGGGAGTGGGGACAGGAGGAAGAAGGAGGGAAGAGAGAACTGTTAAGAGGCAAGGGAGGGGGCTGCGATCAGAATGTAATGTGAATAAATATATAAATAAATAAATAAAAACTGAAAAACAGTTCCCAGCTCAGTCATAATCTCCAAGAAGGGCTCATATTTGGTCTTCTTTGTATTAAGTAATATGTCTCCTTATCTTTTGCATTACAGCTCCAACATAGAATTTGTCACATTTTTCTATTATCATTTGTCTATTTTTTCTATTTAATCTCTTAAAGAGATTTAGGTATCTACAGCTTTACCCATGGGTCCTCAAGTACTGTTTTCCATAACCTCTGGTAAATATTCAACAAAGCTTTATTCAGAAAATAAATGGATGAATGGATGTTAGTTGAGCCAAGCGACTTTGTTTTTTTGTTTTTTGTTTTATTTTATTTAATTTCCTTAACACATTTTTATTGAAAAATAAAATAATTCATATTACATCTCATTTTCTATCCCATCCCATGCATCCTCCCATTCCTCCCTCCCTCCCACTTTCACCCCAATCCCACCTTCCCTATGACTGTGACTGAGGGGGACCTCCTCCCCCTGAATATGGTGCTAGGGTATCAAGTCTCTTCTTGGTAGTCCGCTATCCTTCCTCCGAGTGCCATTGGGCCTCCCCGACAAAGGGACATGGCCAAATACGGGGCACCAGAGATCCTGTGAAAGTCAGTCCCCAGTCTCCACTTAACTATGGAGAATGCTCTGTCCCTTGAGCCAAGCGACTTTGAAGCAGCTTTGTGTGCATGTATAGACAGAATGTATACATGAACAACATCTTTGAACTTCATATGAGCATATAGGCTTCTCTTTTCCAGGTTCATGTGTCTGATTATCTTTAGAATTTATCACCTCAGACTCAATACAGTAACGGTTTAAACAAGGTGTGGAAAGAAGAAACATTGCCAGAACACATACCTGACATAATCATCTCTTTGTAGACGTTCAGAACATCATACTATGAAGGGACAATGCTCAATTTCACACATATTCTTCAGCTCAATCTCATTAAAGTATTGACAGGGCTCTTGCCAATATACATTGCACACAATTTTGTTTCTGAATTTGATACTTTTAATTGCCTTTAAAGGTACATTTGGAATATGTAAAGTTGATTATATTTCTAATGAGCTACTCAGAACCAATGATGTTCAAATACTTGAAATCTCATTTTTTCTAGGACTTCAAACTTGAAGGTTATTCAACAAAACTTTATTAGAATAAAAGTAATACTAACCAGATATCATTAATGTTATCTTAACAAAATAATTTAAAACTTAAAAATTTGAGTACTAGATCACTTGTGACCAGCTGAAGATGATGCTCAGTGATTAGAAATACCAGTGGTGAGTGACTGGGAGTGATTAGTTTAATGAAAGGGAAGCATGCTGCCATGAGCCTTAGAAATATATTTTCTGTGTGCAATTCCTGGATTCAATATTCACTAATTATATTACACCCTGAGCATGGAACTTAACTTCCTTACTATTCAATGTATTATATATGTGAAGTGGAAATTAGTTTAATTTAATTCCCATGTTAGAATTGGTGTACCAGGTCAATACAAGTCATTATAGCTTCTAAGCCATAGCAAATTCTGATTAAATACTTGATTGTCCATTATTAAAATGCCAACCACTGTAATTTGAAATAACAATCTGTTAGGTACAATTAGAAGAACCACATATAAAAGAAAATACTGGGACTAGAAACTGAGTGTTTTGAAAGGCTTTATTTCCACTATTCTAGCATAGACGTTTACTTTCATTGTCAGGTAATTCACCAGTAAAACATTTTCTAAACTTGATCCCCAAACCTGGAAAGAAGATTTAATTAATTAATTAATTTAGTGTGTGTCGTATGCATGTGCACTTGTGTGCAGTTGCCCACCATCGCCAGACACGCATTTCAGATTCCCTGGCGCTGGAAACACAGGTAGTTGCGATTCGCATGATATGGGTTCTGGGAAGCAGACATGAGTCCCTAGATAGAACAACAGCATCCTTTAACCTTGAGTCATCTTTCAAGCTGCCAATCTTTCTGTTCTGAAGAGTCAACCCTGCTTGTCCTGATGCTCCGTACTCCCAGACGAAAGTTGCTGGACATGGCTTCTCATTTCGATGACCTTTGTTCAAGCTGCAATAGCTAAAACATTCTAACGTTCACTTGTAGATTTGTTTTCATAGGCAAGGAGAATGGCTCCCATAAAAGAATATGAATCTTAGCTGAAATGATCCTTGCTGTATTCCTAGTTTTATTTTCTTTGTTCTTTGCAGGAGGTGAATAAAATTTCCATTAGTTAGTAAAGTAGTTTATATGTTGGTGTCTAACACATACTTTACCTTAAACAAACTATTGTAGGTCTTGTCAGGGATACAGGAAAGGGAATGAACACCAATAAATAGTTAAATATTCAAATTTTATACCTTAGATAATGAATGCCATTCAACTAAGCCAGTGCTAGAAAATCAAATGTTTAAAAGACTATAAAAAGATATAATAAAACAACACATGTAACTCTAGTTTAACGACCATTGTTTTTTTTTTTACCTCGTATTTAGATTATTTTATAGAGAATTGACACATACAAACATCACAAAGAGGTATGAACCTATCACAAAATAAATGACTTGTCTTTATTGTTGAGCTTGCTATATTATAATATATATTTTGCATATATAAGCATAGAAATCTGTAAGTTTTAGCTATATATGTGTCATAAATATCTCAAAGTTTACAGGAATTAACAGCCTTGGGGGTGTGGGGCTCCTCTCTTATGCTTGCCTTTGTACCATTCCCTGATAAGACCAGAAAAGGAAGCCTTCACTTAGGATTTAAGTTCCTATGTGAAAAATTGGAGGTATCTAGGGTTTGTGAAGGTTCATTAAGACAGAGCTACTTTCTCTTGGTCAAAAGAATAGGGACTGAATTATTTCTCAGACACTGATGGGAGACTTGACACTATAAAGTACCCAAACATTACATACTATTATCTCTTCATTTTACAAGTTAACTCATCTGGGGTTGTCAATCACTTGGCCAGAAATCTACCATCTCAAAAAATGTGATGCATTTGGAGACAAAGTGCAGAGTGGAGAAGAGATGACTTTAATGAAGTAATGTATTCATCTTTTCCAGAATCGGCAGGTTTGGTGCAGCTACTTGAATGGCTTCCAACATGTATCGTCGATGAGTTTGCTTGCTTTGTTCAGTTCTCAACATCTCTGTTTCCTTCTGAGAATGGTGAAATGCCAAGCACGCTCTCTCCAGTGCTCCGAGCTTTCTGTTTCTCTGCATTCTGCTCCTCTTCCACCACGCAGCTCTTGCTGACCTCCACTGCTGAGTCAGCATGCTTTCTTGAAGACAAGACTTACTTCCCTCCTCATTTACCTACAACAGGCAACGACCAAGATTTATAGGTTAATTGCTTTGTTGTTCTGCTAATTTTATCTCCATCTCTAATAATATTGTCCTCATATTCCCTTCAGAATCCACTTAAAATATTTTTGTTTGTTTTTTCTTTTCTTTTTTGTTGTTTTTCTTTTTTACATATACATTTATATTATTACACATATATACAATAAACTTACCTAGAGAAAGAAGAACCATGGAACAGTCAGGAATTATATAAATGTTACATTCATAGTGTTTTGACTAGCTCTAAGACTGGCTGAGACATGAATGTCTATGCATAGACAATGCTTCTTGTTCATTGCAGATCCCTGTGATTTATTATTAGATGCCATCCTTTATATGACATTAATGAAGATTTACAGATGTCTTTCTTCTGCTCATACAAAGAATAGAGAATGACACTTAAAATATTTTATTAACAACAATTAATGACTCTAAAAGGGAACCTCAGAGCATCTCCTGGGTATGAGGTAATTTGATTCTTTTGAGATACAGTTTCATGAGATCATATTGTCTTCAAACTTGCTATATACTGATACTTTAGTAGTCTTTTGGTCATTGAGAATGCACCCCTGGTAACACTGTGCCATCCCTCAGGCATCCTAGTCAAAAGAATGGGTTATCTTTGTTCCTGAGTAGAGACAAGGCATTCTGATATGCTCCAAAGATTATAATTTATGTTTTATTGAAATAAGAGCATCATATGTTTTTTCTCCTTTCTTAAGATTTAATCCATATGGGGCATGCAATCACCTGGTAGGAAATCACCCTTCAGGGAAACTGTTTGCCTGAAGCCATGCTAAAGAGATGGGAGGAAAAATTATCCCATTAATGAAATAACATATTATCTACTCCAGAAACCTTGATCCTGTGCAATTGGCTATAGAACTTCTGGCAGGTATCACTTGTGGGATGCCCATGTTTCTGAGTAACCGTGAAAAGCATAACTTTCCTTTCCTTTTTATTGCTATCTCTTTTACTTACTAGTCAAGGTATGGGCATGCTTTCCCTGATAGTCAAGCATTATTAACTCACTCTCTGATGACCATCCCCCACTCCTATCTTTAGCCATGCAGCTGATTCTTTGCAGTGTGGCTCCTTGCTGATCTTCAGTGCTGAGCCTGCCTATTTTCATGGACCACACTACCAAGGGTATGTCTTTCTCTTCCTCTTCTCCATCTCTCTTTCCTTGGCTGCTGCTCAAATTGATAGTTTGTTTGCTCTGCTGTTTCTCTCTCAAACACCAATAAAAAAATTTCTCCAGGTCCATTTCTAAGTTCTTTTACTAATGAGACTTAGACACAAAGGAAGGAATGCTAATTTCCCTGGTAACTCTGAGTTTGGCCTTGAATGCTGGATCTTCCTTTTTCTATCTTCTGAGTGTTGGAATTACAGGTGTGTATCACTCAGCCTTGGAACCCTGATGTTTGGATATAAAACTTAAAATTAACTTCTGAATTTTTACCCTGACATCCTGATGGAATTTTGATACTGTCATAATTAGGCTGGAGATCAATTTGAAATAAAAGTTACTTGTTAATTGTGACTCTTCGGAATCATGAGCAGCATAACATAATATAATCACCGTTTTGGTCTCTAGTTGCTCTCAGTAATACTTCATAGACTTATACGAATGGTTTTCTGGTCCCATCACATTCTTTTGTAGTTTTACATGCTTTCATACCACTTTCACAGAAAAGATTTCATAAGATATGTGGGCTGGTTAATATTTGTAATCTTACTTAGCATTTGGAAGGCTAAAGTAGGAGGATTACTAATAATTTAAGCAAATATTTCAATATAAATTCCTTTTAAAAAATTTCCCCCCAGTCTTGATTCTTCTCTTATGTAATGTATGCTGACTGCAGCCTCCCCTACGACATCCTCCCCAGCTCCCCTGCTTTCCCTCTTCCCTCACATCCACTGCTTCTCCAGTTCCATTCAGTTCCAAAACCTCACTAAACCCATTCTTGCTCCTCTTCACGTTCGTGGACACATTTTATTCAGCTCTTCCCTGGGGAGGGGAGGACCCCTCTCCCACTCCTAGGTTTACTCAGTTGCTCATCGGTTGGGGTCCTTGTTCAGCTAACATTCAGGCAGTCATGTTGGGGAGAATTTAAGGTATAGCTTCTGATGTTACAAGGAGACACAATATCACAGCAAATTCTTGGTTCTTTTTGTATTATAGTCTTTCTGCTCCTCTTCCAGTGTTCTCTGAGTCTCAGGATTGGGGGTGTTTCACAGATGTATCCACTGGGAGTGGCTCTGCAATGTCCTGTAATATGATTTCACAATTCTAATAGTTCATCCATGAGCTTATTTGGATTTTTAACACACATAGCCTTATTTATGAATCCTGGCAGAGTTCTATCTTCATTTCCAGTTTATACACAATTTATTTCTTATTGAATTCATGTAAAATGTAAGACCTTGATTATAAATTTAAATTAAAATGGTCATAGTACAGTAGCTATCTTTTTTTTTTAATAGTAGCTATCTTTACCCAATTTGTTTTCACAGTAAAGATATTCAATATTTAACTATTGACTTTTTATACTCTTATGTACAGTATTTCCTAGATCTCTGACTTCTTACTCATAACTGTTTTAAGCTGTAATTTATTAGCTTGAGTAAATTCATGAATTTAATGTGAGGCTTTAATATGGGTAGAGTTTGAATTTTTCACATACTTCATTTGCATATGTTAGAATGATCATGTGATTTTTGTCCTTTTCTCCTTTGTTGTGGTGAATTATACCAGTTGATTCTTCAAGGGTCAAATAAATTTGCAATCCTGGGGTAAGAACTACCTCCTAATGACTTTGTGTATTTTTGATTTATTATAGAATTTTGTTGAGCATTTCTTTCTTGGCAGCACAATTGCTTTATTTAAAAGTTTAAATATATTGCCTTTTTAACTAGCACAATTTTCCTGTAGGAAAAGTTCTTGGCAGTGAGAATTATTTGTACATCTGGGAATCCTTCAAGTTCAGACTCTGTGGATTAATCCACAAGCTCATTGGAAGGTCAGCAGGCCTTAAGCTTGAGTCTCTCTGCTCCAATGTCTGTAACTAGTCCCACATCAGACTTCTGCTGGCTTTAGTGAAACCGTGACTTTTGTTTGGTAGTGGATTGAAAGGTTTGGAGAACGACAGTGGACTACAGCTCAGAGGCTGTATAGTCATTGATTTCTTCAGTTATTATTCTTTCAGAATGTTTTCACTTGAGTTTTAATTTTCTGTTTATTTAAATATTTTATTAATTATTGTGTTTCGTATAATTTTTAAATTCATATTTAGTCCCAAGTCCTCCCTCTAACTCCTCCCAGTTCCTGTCCCGTTCCGCCCCCCAAGCTCGTATTTAATAACTTGTCAACTCCAATTTTGCTATCCATATTCTCCAGGGGTGGGCATCCTCTATATTATGTTTGACCTACTATGAGCAACATCTTTAAAGAAAACTGACTGTCCCTCCCCTACAAGCCATCTACCACGCATAACTCTGCAGAGCAGTGTGGAGACTCGTGAGCTGCGTAGCTGTAGTTCTTTGTTGAAGTTATCTCCATCTTGTCTTTCGGTTTTTGAAAATATTAATAAGACTTCTTTAAAATTACCTGTTTGAAAAGCTCTGATGCCTGGATCCCCTCTGATTCTGTTCTGTCTTCCAGTTTTTTATTCGGTCTCAGTCAATCGTGTTTTTCACGTTAGCATTGTGACCCATAGTGAGGTATAATTTCTCATCAGTAAACAAATTACCCCACACTCTGCCATGGTAGTGGGAATCTGCAGCCACTTCATGTTCCTCTGGCTTTCTGTTAATTTTACACTCTACTAATGGAGAGAACTAGAAGAAGACTGGAGGGCTGGAGGAGGAGCATGGGCCTTCCTGTTCTCTACCCACTTCATTGTCACTTCCTGTTCTCTACCCACTTCATCACTTCCTGTTCTCTACCCACTTCATCACTTCCTGCTCTCTACCCACTTCATCACTATCCTCTCAGCAATGATTCTTCACTCTCAAGGACCATTTGCTGAGATGGAAGCACCTGATTCTAATTTTAGCCTTTCAGACAGATACAGACACAGTTTAATTGGCCTGTTCAAAGCACCAGGCACTAAGCACATGGAACAGTTTCCTGAGAAGCCTGGATCTCAACTCCCTGTGAATTGTCTTCCAAGAACTGAGGCATCACCAGGCAAGCAGCAAGCTCTACTTATTTTCTAGTGTCTCCCTCTTTGTTTAAATATATCTAGCATTTACCATTTTTCTCCTTTGGCAAGTGAAATCCCTCTTCTGATACCTTTGTCTTACCTTAGTGTTTGTCTCTCTGCTCTTTTTTAGTCCTTCAATTTTCGCTAAAAAATTCTTTATATTCTAGTGTTCATAGTGATAAGCAGCCATGATTTATTTTTCATAACCTATTCTTTTTTAATTAATTTATTTATTAATTCATTCATATTACATCTCAATTGTTATCCCATCCCTTCTACCCTCTCATCCCTCCCATTCCTCCCATTTTCACCCTATTCCCCTCCCCTATGACTGTGACTGAGGTGGACCTCCTCCCTCTGTATATGATCATAGGGTATCAAGTCTCTTCTTGGTAGCCTGCTATCTTTCCCCTGAGTGCCATCAGGCCTCCCCATCCAGGGGACATAATCAAATATGGGGCACCAGAGTTCATGTGAAAGGCAATCCCCACTCTTCACTCATCTGTAGAGAATGACATGTCCCTTGGCTGGATCTGGGTAGGGGTTCAATGTTTACTGCATGTATTATCCTTGGTTGGTGCCACAGTTTGTGTAGAACCCCTGGACCCAGACCTGCCCATCATAATGTTCTACTTGCAGGTTTCTAGGACCCTCTGGATCCTTCTATTTCCCCATTCTCCCATACTTCTCTCACCTAGAGTTCCAAAAGGATTCATAACCTATTCTTGCTTACATTTTTTAATGTCTTTAGTGGTTGTTTGACATTCTGAGTTCTTTAGTTTGAGACACAATGATTCAATGATGTTCGCGAAGGTGTATAAGACCATCAGATTATGTCTCCTGATGAAAAGACCTAAACCCCAGGGTAGCCCTTAGGCCATTAAAAAAAGATAGAAAACTCTTTCAATATTTCAAAGCTTAGGCCTTAGTTGTGCAGACACTCAACTAGCTCATCTAAGTTAACCAGACTGCACAGCCCCATCTAGCCAAGCGGCTATGTATGCCTTCCAGGCCTGTAGTCACATGAGCCTCTTTTTTCCTCTTCCCAGAGTTTCTGTTTTTACCAGAAAGTTCTGCCTTCAACTTTCTACCCAGCTATAGACTATCAGCAACTTTTATTATCCAATCAGGGATAAACTGGGGAGGCAAGATGAGGATTTTCTCATAAAGTAGCAAGGATCTTGGAGGGGCAAGCAATTAACAATTGAATACATAGTAACTTTCAGATAGCCTCAACATGGAGGATTTTGCTTCCAGGATTTCTTGAGTCTCATCATGCTTTGACCTGCGTCAAAGATGTACGTAATTCTGTTATGTCCTTGTGAACATCTGTTTAATATCTACCTTGACAAAACCACCTTTAAGAGCCTTGGTTGATTCCCACTTGTGAGCAACAGCTCCTCTTATTGATAGACATCTGAACTACATAAAATTTACCTGCAGAATTGTTGGATTCCAAGACTGCTCCCCCTGTACACTCAGATGAGGAGTCTCTCAGTTGCTATTTTAAAATCAGAAATGTCTTATTAAGAAAGGCAATACAAAATGTTGGCATCATCATTTTCCATTTCTTAAAATTCTCTCTCTCTCTCTCTCTTTCTCTCTCTCTCTCTCTCTTTCTCTCTCTGTCTCTCTCGTAGTTTTTGTGATTTCCAAAGATGTTCAAAATGTTTTTGTTGAAGTCTTTCATTTATTTCTCAGTGGTAAAGTTAGATGAAAAGAAGCTGGCAACTTTCACATCTTTCCTATGTCAGAGAGAAATGACACCCATCCTTGTGGCTTTCATGTCCTCACACCCCGTTCCTTGATGATGCATTTCTACCCAGTGTTCCAGGGAGAAATGTATGGATCAGTTTCCAAATGTTTTCATGACTTTGTGGTATTTCATTTCTACTCACATTTCCTTTAGAAAAAGTGAGTGAAAGTTTTCACCTGGCTGTTGCATATCTTTTAATCGATCTACTAAGAACATAGAAAGCTTCAGATCCCAAATTCTCTCCTCTCTGTTTAAAGGGATACAAAGCAGGGATAAAAACATTTGTTATAATAAATGACAATCATGTAGGGGTTTCCCATCACCAGAGCCTCAAATCATAAATTCTGAAGTGTCTTTGAGACTAAGAAGTGACATTACTCCTGTAGTGCCATAAACTAAGTAGTCTTGGAAAATTGTGTTGGATAATAAGGATTAAATTAGAGAGACACATATTTTGAAGTGTATTTGGGTAAATTACAGAAGGTGTAATGTGTCCTAAGAAATCAGATACATTTTATATTATATAACATTAATAATTCAATACGAAAATTATATAATTTTTATCTTCCATTGTTATACTTTTCTTAACTGTCCTAATATCCTCTATTGTGTATGAATCATTGTGATAATGACACTGTATAAGAAAATAAGAGATCCTAATGCGCCTGTACATTATAAAATATACTTTAAACATACATAAGCAAATACTATTTCATTTAAAAAGGTATAAGTGCTCACTCCCACTTCATGGCATCAACTTGCCATTTAGTTATTACTATTAACAATGATAATATCTCCTTGTACCATGGATATACCATAAGCTTCCTTCCTCTAAGCTTCTTTTCACTGATCTCTGAGACTAATACAGGTCTATTTGTGCTAATTATATTCAGTTTTCTGAGTGTCCCCAAGAGACAGTCATGGCAAACTAATTATAAAGGTGA